>NC_089537.1:2170817-2367257 GCF_963924715.1 Thunnus thynnus | reverse complement strand
TTTGAAGTGAGTGGTGACAGAAACCAGATCTGTCTCAATCTTCAGGTTCATCTCTCCATTCAGGTTGGCCTCTATTACCTGAGACACAAACACACAAAAACTTGAATTTTACCTCTAACAAACCAAAACTTTAAATTAACTGACAAACCAGCCAACATGTTGCAGGTTTCAAAAGGCCAAATATGAGATTTGAACTTTCTGGACCAATTTTAAAGTATAATTCTGGTTTGTTTTAACAAGTTTTGCTAGAAGTAGCTAAAAGTTTTTAGTGGCAGATTTATTTGGAGTTTGGATTTATTTTAAGGAATGTGAAGTTACTAGGAAGTTGGAGAGGTTTTTCATTCTGTCCACAACGTTCTTCATGGTCTTCAGAGGAGGCAGGTAGATACTGACCTGCGAGGAAAGACAAATCACAAAACATCTTTTTTGTATTCCGACATTCACTCTTTATAGCCAAACACAGCGCTTGTTGGAGACTGAAATTTTTAAATCCACCTTCATATTTCAGAGGAATACTATCCTCTGAATGTATTTCCCTTTAGAAGCTTTATGTGTATAACATCTCCACAGTTTTTTGGGCATGTATTGCACCTCGTAGCAGTGTCACTTACATCAAAGTCTGGCATGTCTGGTTCTTTGAACTCGTGCCAGAGTCTCCGGGGGATGACGTCAACTGGGACATCATGAGTGACGACTCGGCTGATGCTGGACAGGGTGGGCTGGACAGGACAGAGGGAGAGAGGACATCACTCGGTTAAGTTTCTCAGACATTATGCAACTGTTTACCCAGACTGAGCTGTACTCCGTGAAGTTCCCCTTTAACATTAGTCTAACAGTAGTACAGAAGTTCCCAAACCTGATCTTTAGTTAAGTTTCTGTGTCTGTTTAGATTTTGGCTTCATCATTTCTGACAAGTGGGTAAATTTTAAGGTCTTTACTTCAATAAATTGTGAGTTTTTAGCTTTTCAGAATGAGCTGCAATTATAAGTCAATTCATTGATTGAACTGTTCTGGTATCGATTAATCATTTTAAGTTGTTTTTCAAGTGAAAACACAAAACATTTAATAGTTATAGGTTCTCAAATGTGCAAATTTGCAGCTTATTTTGGTCTTACATTATAGTGAATTGAATAATGATAGTGTTATATTTTTGTTATTGACAATCCAATTGATTGATTAATCATTTAGTCAATAAAACAATGAAAAATGGCCCTCACATTATCCTAAAACATAAATTGACGTCATTGTTTCCCTCATGTGGTGACAAACTGTCTAGCAAGAAAACATCTTTCTGATTCCTCCAAGTATCTTTTTTAGTGTGGCAGAGTTTTTATGCCTCCATGCAGACAACAGCTGTGGATGAAGGTATTATGTTTTCAGGTTGTCCGTCTGTCCCCTTCTTGTGAACGCCTGGAGGCCACAAATGTCCACTTGGACTAAAGGATGAACTGATTATAATTTGGTGGTCAAAGGTCAGGATCACTGTGACCTCACAAAACACGTTTTTGGCCATAACTCAAGAATTCATAGGCTAATTATGAAAAATTTCACACAAATGTCTAATAGGATAAAATGATGAAAGGTCAAAAGGTCAACTTCACTGTGACATCATAATGTTCTGCAAAAACACTTTTTTGGCCGTTATTCAACACAATAACTCAGGAACAGAAGGGGAGATTGTGACCATATTTCATATTTGGTCAGACACTTGAACTGGTGACACTAATCTTGGTTCTGACTTTGAAACTGTGGTGATTGTTTGGATCTTCTGTGCTGCCGGGTTGAAAATGTGTGAGAAGCATCCACATTTTAGAATATGTAGCTTCTTTGCAGCAACATCCGTACCTGAAGCTTTGTCTACTGTCATGACTACAACTTTGTGTTCTATCAGAATCAGCTTTAGCAGCCAAACGTGAACATATACAAGGAAAACACACTTAATACCTTTTATTAAATTCCTTCAGAGTCTTCACTACAAATATTGTACGAGTCTGGACGGACAGGAAGTAAACTGCAATTTGACTAGTTGGTGGAGGCGTACAACTGCAAGGCGGTATTTTCTAGTTTTAAAGTGATTTTTACAGTCTCACCAGCTCAGCGGCGATGGTGAGGCAGGGGCAGTGCTTCTTGGTCAGTTTAACTTTGACGGCCTTGGCGCTCTGGACCGTCTTCAGGGCTCTGGACAAGTTCTCTGGAGTCACCTCCAGACAAATCTCATTGGCCTCGGAGGACACGCCCTCCATCTGGTATTCATCGAAGAAGTTAGCCTGCAGGGAGGAAAACAAATTACTGATTGGTTGGTATATTCAAAAAAGCACAGACAGTGTTATGCTTTAAGATCTAATCTATTGCCTCCATGTCACCATTTCTCTGTTAATTCATCTCTTCTCATTCCAAACTCCATCCTAATCTCTGTTCGGTCTGCAACCTTTGACTGTGTTTTATTTCCAAACAGGTGAAACATTGAGGCTGAACTACAAAATGTGCCGCTGTTACCTGTGACAGTTCACACCACATGCTGACCCCTCCGTTGGCCACTTTACCAGACAGAACGAAGAACAGGTTGTCAGGAGTCAGTCTCAGGACACACATCTTTGTCAGCTTTGAGATGGTGGTGATGACTCCTGGAGAGGACGAGGAAGAGCAAAGTTATTAACCACAGTGACAGAGACTTAACTTAAAGCTGTAAAAAAACTGTTTTCTCGATTAACCAATTAGTTGTTTGGTCCATAAAATGTCAGAAAAAGGTAAAAAATGTGGATCAGTGTTTCCCAAAGCCCAAGATAACGTCCTCAAATGTCTTGTTTTGTCCACAACACAAATATATTCAGTTTACTGTCATAGAGAACTAAAGAAGCAAGAAAATATTCACATTTGAGAAGCTGAAACCAGAGAATTTTGGAAGAAGTATTCCAATAATTTACATAAGTACCAATACAGCAATGTAAAAATACTGCATGAGAAATCCTACTACAGTAAAAGTACATAAGTATTATGAGCTTGATGTAGTTAAAGTATTGTAGTAAAAGTACATAAGTATTATGAGCTTGATGTAGTTAAAGTATTGCAGTAAAAGTACATAAGTATTATGAGCTTGATATAGTTAAAGTATTGCAGTAAAAGTACATAAGTATTATGAGCTTGATGTAGTTAAAGTATTGCAGTAAAAGTAGTGGTTTGGTCCCTCTGACTGATATATTATTATATATGACATCATTAGATTATTAATAGTGAAGCATCAGTGTTAGAGCAGCATGTTACTGTTGTAGCTGCTGGAGGTGGAGCTAGTTTACACTACTTTATATACAGTTAGCTAGTTTAGTCCAGTGGTTCCCAACCTAGGGGTGAGGCCCCTCCAAAGGGTCAGCAGATAAATGTGAGGGGTCGTGAGATGATTAATGGGAGAAGAAAGAAGAAAAAACAAAGTTCTGATACACAGGATTTCCACTCAGTGGAAGTATGAAGTAGCATCAGATGGAAACAACATTAGCAGCGTCCGTCAGTAAAAGTTTCTCGGTTTCCTCGATGTATAAAAAACTAAAGCGACTTACGGGTGAAATGGTTGAGACAGGCGATATCCACGATTTTCCCTCGAAACTTCATTTTTACTTGTGACAGTAAATATAGTAAATATCAGTTTCAGCTCCTCTTGTTTGGCGCGTCAGAGCGTTTGTTTGGTCCGTCTGTGTCAAAGGTCCGACGGAAACATCAGCCAGCCTCAACGTCCTCTTCTGCTTCTTCTTACCGCCACCTTCTGGTTGGAGCACCCTAAAAATTAATACTTTAGTAACCTATTTAAATCTATGATCAGAAACCACTCAACTTCTGTTTGTACCTGTTTTAATTGATTTGTTTTCATATCTTGTATCTTTTCTTATCTGTACTTAAATATTTGTTTTGATAGATTGTTTTCCTTTATTTTGTATCTTTGATCATTTTTAAAATAATTTTAAGCTATATTCGACATCACTGTAAATGAGGGCCAGCCCTCAATGATTTGTTCTAGTTTAAGGGAAGTGCTGAAAAAAAAACTGGCCCATGGTTGAACATAATTGCTGACCCTTGACACACTGTATAATAAACATTACATGTCTAAATTATAAGATACATTTTTAAAAAATGAAATAGTTTTACCTTTTCATTTCTTATCATAAGGTTTGACTTAGAATCTAATTATTTGTTTACTGAGCATGAGTATTTTCTTCAGATTTATAACATTTAATCTATGGAAAAGCCGGTGGAGACACACCATCATACAATGTTCTTTGATTTTACTCTGTCTGATGAAAAATATCACCATCATAGCCTTAGGTGATGTAGGAAATTAAGCTGTCAAATAAAGGTAGTGGAGTAGAAAGGACAATATTTCCCTCTGAAATGTAGCGGAGTGGAAGTATAAAGTAGCATCACATGGAATTACTCAAATAAAGTCACTCAAAATTGTACTTAAGTAGAGTACTTGAGTAAATGTGCTTATAATTTCCACCACTGGAAACTGCAGGCCTATAAAAAAGAACAAAATAGCCAACATGTTGAAGGTATTATGTGTGTAGGAGAGGGATCAAACAAATCCAGCTTCTCTGGCTGACCTTTACTTGTGTGTAAGTTCATTTTCTACAGGATTCTACAAATAAAGGCTTGCTTATTATTTGCTCACCAAATTAAAATGTTCTCTCTAATCTACAAGCTCATTTAGTCTGAAACAATAGAATATTCTCTGTAAGCTGCTTAAATGTCTGGACCAGAGTCAGTTTGCAGATTTGATCACAGTTTGCAGCCTGGACCTGAACAGCCACGGTGAAATTAAACACTTTATAGGGAAATCCTGTTCTTTTTACTCACTTTAATTCATATAACAACAAATTAAACACTCAAGTGCAATATTCAGCTACTTCTACTTGAGTATTTCCATTTTTTTTCTATGTTGTACTTCCACTCCACAACATTTCAGAGGGAAATATTGTACTTTTCAAACCACAATATTTATCTGACAGCTGTGGTTACAACTCTTTAGATAAATATACATAACAACGGATTCTAAAACAACACTTAAATATTACCAATAGCATTATCTTTGCATGGATAAATGAATGAGAAAAGTCTCAGACTTATAGATGAGAGACTTTTTTTCTCTGTAATCTTTGTTTTAAAATGATTTAATCGTATTAATTAATTGCTTGTATGCTGATGTTAAACACATTGAACTACAATTGTGAATATAAGATGCTATACAAATATAATTTTCTAGTCAGTTTATGTAATATTGTGGCATAAACATCAATGATTAATGAAAATAAAGAGAAATCACACACTTGACTTTAGACTATATTTTGGTGACTGTGCCTATCAGTGTAAACTTAATTATTTATGTTTTATCATGCTATAGAAAAAGAGATCCCCCCACTACCTCTCTACTCATTATTGTTATTTTGATGTTTTTTCTAAATGTAATTTAGAAAATAAAATATGTAAAAATGTGTTTTAGATCCTTGAAATGTCTTAAGTTTAACAAAATATGTAACAAAGAAACTACACTGTCTCATGTACACACCCTTTTCTTTTTCTGTATTTTCCTGTTTGATTATGTTGTTTTGTTGTATTTGTCAATTTGAATTATTCACTTTTTTTGTGAATAAAGTATTTTAGAAGGCAGTCGAGGCAGGTTTCTGGGTTTTGCTGCTGTCATCCTATTGGTTCTGTGGCCTGCTCAGTGACCAATCACAGGCCGTCAGTGTTAATAAAGTTCAGTTGGTTCATAAACATTTCTCATTAAGCAGAAACAGGTGATCCGGGTCCAAACTGCAACGAACAGGTCTCTGCAGCCTGACTCAGACCGGCTGCCCGTTAAAAGGATTATTTCTAATCTATCCTTCAGTTAACTGACTGACTGATTGATTGATTGGCATCGCAATGGCGCCGCTCTCCATCCAGTCAGGAGTGAAATACGCCAAAACTCTGCTGCCGGAGACTCTGGTGAGGTCGGTACGAAAAACTTCTAATGAATTTTAGTTTAGTTTTTGTTTGTCTTAAAGCTGAATATTAATTTAATTCTTCGTAATAATTTAATAATATTGATTTGTCGCAATGAGTCCATGACACCAGCTGCGCGTAAAGGTTTTCTTTTTGTAACTGAAGGTGCATGTGAGTTAAACGCGCTGCAGTCTGTCGAGAGGTCTCATTTATAAAACAAAATAATCAGATTTATAATCCGCGCGAAAGCACGTATTTTTCCTTTTTTGTAAATCACAATCAACTTGAAAATGTGCACACGTGGACCTCATATCCCACCTCTACACTCAGACAATTAACCATAAATGGTCAATGCAAAAGCCTTCATGAATATTGATCATGTTGTTCCTGTAGTATTAAAAACAGAAGAAAGTTTGTGAGACGCCAAGAAGTGCGTTGCTGCACACTGGCAGGGTATATATGGACTAATGGAGGCACTAAAGCTCACTGCCTCGTGTTTATATATCTACTGTATATAGACACATACATGACTGATGAGACCATACACTCAATATCTAAAACACTGTATTCATTTATATTTACTCCAAAATCCAGCATACAGGTCTTTCTCTAATTTCCACAGTCCATATATGAGTGCAGATGGTGAAGATGTACTGGTGGTGACTGGAGAAGGCAGAGTGTGTGTGTGGCAGCCACCGCGGTATCTCCAGTGACAGTCATGTGTTCACTGCAGCGATTTTACACACAAAAACTATATGAACACTAAAATCATACCTGGTAATATATGCAGAGTATTAAAAGATATTATTAAAAAGCTATCAGTACTCTGTTCTGCGATACTTTAAAGGTATTTGATGTCATCTTGGATTTCTACAACTGATGATGATGATTTCATTAAGTTAACATGGTTGAACTGTTTTGAACTGTCAAATATATCGAAAAAGACAGACAAAAATGTCAGTGTGTTTATGTACTTGCTCTGTACAAGCTTAGATTAACCCTAGATCTTTTCAAAACCCTAAAAACACTTTGTTTAAAAGATGTTAGTATTTTTAATGCTGATTATTTCCACCTAAATGAACTAGATGTTTAGGAAAAAATAAACAAATACTGGATTAGAAACTGCATCCCTGCTCAACTCAGAATATTCAATCAATTCATTGATCCTACTAAAATGTTTTCAAATGTCTTAAAACACTCAGCTGCCCAGATGAACACTGACAAATGTTTTTTTTTCTTGCTATAATCATTCCTGCTGTTCATACTGGCTATTAGAAGATTCCCTCCAAATGGTACAACATGGATTGCATAAAATGCATTTAAAAGTCTGTGTGAAGCTTCTATTCAGCTTCAGCAGTCTGAGTTAGTCATATCAGGTGGATATCTGACACATTTACAGTCTTTTTAGCATCAAATTCCCTCTTTGTGTTTCCTCGGACAGTGTTTCCCTGTTGAGCTGCAGGTGGAAGTATAGTAACAAAAAGAGGAACTTTGGCACTAAAAAGACTGTAACGTTGAAAGATATCTACTTGATTTGACTCATTTGGACGCTGAAGCTTCATATTAGCTTCAGATAAACTTTTAAATACATTTTTGCACAGAAGGAGGACTGTGGAGTTTGTCCCCCATCACTTCCATTGTAAGTGCATTGTGAGGGGATCTTCTAATGGTCAGTATGAACAGGAGGAATGATTACAGCAAGAAAAACATGTTTCACTGATTATTTGGGCTCCCGACTGTTGTTTTAAGACTGACTCCTCATGTTTTGTGGCAGGTCAGTATCAACAGTCCAGACCACCATCTCTCGGCACATCCTGCCCTCAGCTCAGCTGCGCTGCTTTAAGGTCTGCACCCACAGCCGCAGGCGGCGGCGGGGTCTGGCAGCGTCCTCTCTGGACGAGCTGCTGGAGCAGGTGAAGAGGGGAGGGAGCTGTTCCACTATGATATTATTATCATAGAAACTGTTTATGAACTTGTCAGAAAGATTCCTGGGTCCTGACTGTGCTGCAACTTCAGAGACTGTTTTTTGTGCCTCAGGCTGCGAGGGTGTTCATGCTGTCCTGCCACTTGCTGACTCTGGTCCTGGAGGACGACGGGACTGTGGTGGACTCGGAGGAGTTCTTCCAGTCTCTGCCCAACAACACGCCGCTGATGGTGCTGGAGAAAGGAGAGATGTGGACGCAGAACAAGGTGAGAATCAACTGATGAGAGAAGAGGAGGTAAACTGTAATGATTGCAATAATTGATGAAGTTCAGGAGATTTTTCTGAAAAGATATGATTAGACTTAATTGATCTCTGGAGGGGAAATCCACATGTTGCAGCAGCTAATAATCTAATAATATTTACTCATTTAATTATTGTATTTAATTGTTTTGTGTCATGTTGCTGGTGCTCCCCGTCTGAGGGTTTGTTGTTTGTTAATTTGTACGATAACTAATAGAAAATAAAATTATAAAGTTGGATAAAAACTTAAGGAAATATTAATACAATCACAAGAGATGTGCAGGCAGAGACAAAACGTCAATAGGCTTCTCATGTGGTTTTCCTATAAGTATCAAAGTTCATATTTCAGGAGGAAAATGACTACAATTGATGTTCTTGCTCTCATCTGTGCAAACTGAATCTACTATATAGGAAATAGAAGGGTATTAAGGGTGCAATGTGTGAGAATTGGCCACCTGATCCAAACAAAAGGGGGCAGCAGAACACCCCTCCACCCCCCTTCCACACGCACACATCACCACCCAACAACATTATTACTCACTGTAGTGTAAAGCTTACTGTTTACAGTGAATCTGTCCTATGGTTAAGATATCAAAATGCTACAGAGACATCAGAGCCAGCGTCAAATTACCAAAGAGCAGCACAGCTGAGATGAACGACTGTCTCACCAGCCAGCGGCTGCAGCAGCAGCTTTCAGCCTCGCTCCACCATTGCTGCCGTTGCCTCTGGGCAGCGCCACTTCCTCTCATGCTGGACTGAGGGCAGACTGGACACTACAGTGATTCACTATCGAGATGAAGTACAAAGTGGTATTGTTAAACAGGATGAGCTGGAGCTAGCTGGTTAGCATGCTAATTTCAGTAGACATCATATAGCTCTTTGACATAATGTCAAAACTGTTTTTTCTTCTGTTTATAATTTTTGTTAATTTGTGAATGTTTTAAACTAAAATTATGGCCAAATTTTACACATTGTACCTTAAGGGCTTACAAAGAGGGATTTCCTAATATAAGTATTTTTTAATCCCAGCCTTTTTTGAAAACTCGGCCAGTTTGTTTGTTAAAGCAAATCATGAACTGTTACTTTCTCCAGTTCTTCCACAAGATGGCAGCACTTTTCTTTATTTTCATTTTTTACTTGTGGCTTGAGGAGATCCTGCTGACAGAAGTGTCCTTTTGCAATAACAATAACTACATGAACCCATTTAGCATTTATCAGTAGTATATAAACATTTATAAATGGTTTATAACAAGTGTTTTGTTTTATGTATAGTATTCATTAGCAGTTATAACTTTTCCTAAGACATTTTTATATTATCACAACTGTGTCTTATTATTTTCATTCATTGTTTATATAGCCGCAAACACTTATGGGTGTCCACAAGAGCGGTTATAGTCATGTACTAATACATTAATAAACACTTACATCTGCTTATAACTACATTATACTGTTATATGCTGATTATAAATGATAAATAGGGAGCGCTGAGTTCCCCCCCCCCCCCCCCTCAAACTAGGAGTAAAAAAAAATAAAATAAAAGTGCTGTCATCTTTTGGAAGAACTGGAAAAAGTGAAAGGTCATGATTTGTTTAAAAAAATCTGTCAAACTTCCAGCTAAATTTCTTATAAGGTCAAAAAAAACAAGAATTACATAACGTGTATTTCGCTCTTAATCTTCTAAACACTGCACATAGTTTATTCTGAGGCTGTAAATTCAGACTGAGCGTTCAGATTGATTGATTGGCTCCCTGTTCTGTGGCTGACCGTGACCTCTGACCTCCCTGTTGAAAGGACGACGGTCCAGATAAAACAGATCTGCTTCTGCACAACTTCAAGTTTGGTTTACTGTACATTTCAGATCTTCCCGAGCTTCCGTCAGCCAAAGAAGAATGGGATTGCTAAACTGACCTTTGACCTCTACAAACTGCACCCTAAAGATTTCCTGTGCTGCTTCGCCATCAAAGCCACCCTGTATGAGATATACACGCTCTCCTATGACTTCAGATGCACCAGGATAAAACACATCCTCAAGTGAGTTGACCTCTACTGACCTCTGCTGGTCACCTGTAGGACCTGCAACATATCTTCAACTAATCTCTCCAACAAGTCTGATAATAGTTTTTTATTTGGTCTGCATGCTGAGATTTCTGATTATACATAATTACAGTACGGACAGAGTCAGTGTGTAGCACTAGTGGAGTTGGACACAGTTTAAAAGTCAACAATTACAGAAATATAAATGTAGACAGCTTTCCTTCCCTGCTCCACATTATCTATGGATGGATGGATAGTTAGTTAGTTAGTTAGTTAGTTAGTTAGTTAGTTAGTTAGTTAGTTAGTTAGTTGGTTGAAAAATAAAACATTTTTTGTCTTGAGGCTGCCACCGGAGGTCAAACCAGAAGGGTTTGTTTGGTGTCTATTTTAGACCATCTCAGACTCTTGTCTTATCTTTTATGAGTGTAAATTGATGTTTAAATAATAATAATAACTTTATTTATATAGCACCTTTTTGAAAACAAAGTTTACAAAGTGCTTTGACAGACAAAGCAAAAGCAGTACAATGCAAAGCAAAGACATGAGACAGAAGACAATAACAGATCTGACCTTTAAAAAGATGGCGGCCAAAGGCAAAGACAGACAATAAAGAGATGATAAAAAGTTTAAAAGAAAGATGATCTAAAGACAACATTACATAAAAGCAAGTCTGTAAAAATGGGTTTTAAGAGGTGATTTAAAAGACGTCAGAGATTCTGCAGCCTTATCTGCTCAGGCAGGTCGTTCCAAATGGTCCTGATGGAAAAAGCTCCTTTTAGATTTAAGCCTTGACTTTGGAACAGCCAGAAGGCCCCACCTGAGGATCTAAGGCTACAGGCTGGCTCGTACAGAGGTCAACATATCTGTTATGTAGCTTGGAGCTTCAGACCCAGACGTGCTTTAAAAGTGATCAGTAAAATCTTAAAATCAATTCCAAAACGAACAAGGAGCCAATGGAGAGAAGCCAGGATCGGGGTGATGTGATGTTGTCTGTTAAAACCAGTAAGAAGCTGAACTGCTGCGTTCTGGACTAGTTGGAGGTGGAACAGGGATTTTTGTGTTAGTAGCACTCAACCAATTAAGCATTGCACTATAACATTGTCAGACTCATGATGGATGCAGCAACCTACATTACCCACAATGCAACTCGATTCGATTCACTCAACTTTAGAGTTTCAGGTGCGTGATGCTCGCAGTGCCTGTTAACCTCACTTCTTTTTAACTTCTCAAATTTGAGATAACCTGAATTACTGAATTGTTTATTTATGATTTCAATGTGTTTATAATTTGTGTGGATTATTGATCAGCCCAAATGTTTTAAGGAAGGTGAAAATTATGTAAATATATCTCACATCAAACTATTTTGCACATATGACTGACTAGAAAAGCCAATTTAAAACAACAATATTACATCATGCTACATGCTTCAGTGTTAAAAACATACAACATAAAGAAAATAACAAGAGTTAAGATTTTCTATCTCAGTTGGTTAGGATGGCTGTTTTAACAAGTGTGGTTCAGCAGAGCAGAAGTTTCAATCTCCAGTTCCCCGAGTACTAAGCTGCTGGCAAATCTGAGGATGCAGGTGGAAGTTTGGTGGTGTGATCAGTTCCTGTATGTAGGGAGGCACATGACTGTTGATGGATTTGTATGCGAGTAGCAGGACTTTGTAGACAACAGACTCTCCTCTTTGGTCCTTTTTTAATGCACAGTTAGTGTTTTTCTTTCATCTCTGCAGCTGAACTGACAGTTTGTGTCTCCTCCTCCCCGTCAGGTCAGTGATGCGCTGCCTCACCTGCCTGACCAGACTGATAGGCCAGCTGCTGCTCTGCACGTCCTCATCATTACTGCAGTTCACCGGAGAGGACGACTGCTAGTGTGTGTCTGTGTGTGTGTTAATGTCACTGGGTCTGAACATCAAAAGCATTTTCACAACTCTCCATCAGACGGAAGAATTTAGTCCATCCATTTGTGTGTGTTTGAGACAGACTGAACTTTTAGTTTTCCTCTTGTTCACACTGCTTTTATCTTCACTGAATGATTTTCTTTCTTTGTCTGGATACTTTACATGTTTTAACTCTTTTGTGTGTTGAACTGTCACACAAATTCCACAACTGTGAGGTTGTGGAATTTATTTTTCTGAATGTTTTAGCTTTGATTTGTCTTGTTTTTGTTGAGCTTCGTTAGTATTAAGAGGATAAAATGTTGGGAACTGTACATTTGATTAAAAAAATACTCTATGTAAATCAAATATATGAATAAAGATTTGTTTTCTTAAGTTTTTCTAAGTCATGAGAATCTATTAATTTAATGTGTCCATATCATAAATCCTAAACCTTTATTCAACTTTTGAGGAAGGACTGCTTCAATTTTTTTACACTTGTTTCATACTGTTTGTACTGTTTAAGTTACTTTTGACTGTTTTCTTCTCCTGTGCTGAACCATCTCTACCAACAGACATTAGTTTTCTCTGTATTAACTGACTTCAGGAAAAGGTTTAAGCATATATTTATCTGATGTACATGATGATATACAGTAAGTGTTCTCACAGCTTGTTCACGGCAGGATGAAGCAGAGATCGGTGTGTTGTGTGTGTGTGCACACAGGGAGCAGAGCAGAAGTACGGTATCAGTGATAAATTCCTGTTTTATAGCTCATGGTGCTTTGTAAACTGACACTGCTGCTGGCCTCAGCAGCAGCTGACCCATGCTTCATCTTCTCTCCGTGGGAATGTCTGGCACATGTTCCCTGACAGAGGAAAAAAAAAATCCCCTCCAGAAGTCCTTCCTCATTTCTCTGATCAGACTGCAGAACAAATCCATATTGTGAAACGACTGTTTGTTTCACAGTATGCGAATATTCAAACCACCTCTTGGAACCGGCTTGTGGTTCATTCACAAACTCACTCGTTCACATTTGGCAAGCTGCAGTTCTTCCACCAGGGGGAGCTATTTGATCAATCAGATGGGATTTACACCAACAGCCTGCGCCACCTGCAGGCAATGGGTGTTACAGTTTTTTTTCTTTTTAATAGCAGCTATAGTCTTTGAGTTTTTGAGGTTTTACATTTAACATTTTTTAACACCTCAGTCTGTTGCTAGAGGAAACTTATTGGATGGGTATCAGATTTCAGATTTAATAGTTAAATAATGGAAATGTTGACAATATTTCCATTTTATTTCAACAATATCATGTATGTAACGGATTTGTAGAATAGAGCCATACTATTCAGCAATCCTCTGCCTACTTCCATGACGTGGATCAGTTCACCTGAGTTCACTCACTCCTATCATAGCCTAATCTATACATCCCGCCCATACTGATACAGAAAAACTCTTCCGCTTATGGTTTAGGATTTTAATGACTGACCTCAGTATTTATAAAATCCTGGCTATATGTATCGCACATCATAATTGCTGCTGCTGTTACTTTGCTTGCCCGTAGGTGGCGACATCAACATGCCTGCATCTGCAGCTTTAAGTTAATAATCATAATAATAACTTTATTTGTATAGCACCTTTCATACAAAAAATGCAACTAGAAGTACTTTACAACAAAAAATTACATGCACCAAGTGCTTCACAACAAAAAAGACAAATGAACATAAAACATGTAAATGTATATAAGATGGAAAATAAAAACCACTTGATAAATTAAATAAAAATAAGATAAAATAAAGCTAAAATATGATACATAGAATGTGTACTCAGTAGTAGTAATTTGAGACTTAATAAACAAAGACCATATCGTGTGTACAAAATCTGTAAATTGGCACTTAGGTCTGTGAAGCCATAAGCATAACAGAAGTGCAGCTGAATGATCATTGGATCCTGCGATTATGTTCTCTGTGACATTGAGTTGAGTTATATTGAGGTTATGCCACTTTAAATTAAGTGGAAGTTTTTAAGTTGTACACCTGTAATTTACCTGACTTTATTTATGTTCACAGTATAAATACTATAAACAATACATGTAATGTGCAAATGCAATCCTTTTCAATATTACACTATTTAATATTTTCTAATGAATATTCAGTGGTCACCCTGACAGTAAACATATAGGTTTTTTTGGCTGCCAACAATGTTGAATGCTTCCTTTATTTTTTTATTATTACTTTATTTATTATTATTATTTTATTACTTTAGGGTTAGGGTTACAATAAGTACAATAATCACAATTAGTAAACATGAAGTACACACAGTGGAAAATACTTTTTGGCAAATAAAATCTAGTAAAAATACTGCATTTAAATGTTCAAGTAAAGTTCACTTCTCAAAAGTATAAAAGAAAATGCATTCATGAATAAGCAGTAGGCTGTTTTATTTATAGACAACTTGATGAAAGACAGGAATGCATCACCTTTAATGAGCTTTATTAATTATAGTTAATTAGGATAATTTTAATCTGCAAAAAGTCGTCAGATAAAATACTGAACCTCGAAAATGAAATATTTACTTTCTGCCTCTGGAATCATATATTTGCCTCACTTATGTATTAGTATGTAGTGTGTGGGACAGTAGTAGTGTTGTTGTGTGACAGATAGAGTACAGGACTTTCTGCTGAGTGGGACAAACTCTGCCCCCCCGCAGGGCGTGGTCGCGTGTCCGCGCACGAGAGCAGCAGCAGATGAAGCCGGCCGCGCGCTCCCGTGGTGGATCAGACACACACCGGCATCCAGCAGCGGAGGAACGACTGATCTCAGAGAATCACCGGAGAGAGAAAAAGACCGAGAGAAAAGACGAAAGATGAGGGAAATAGTTCATATCCAGGCCGGACAGTGCGGGAACCAGATCGGGACCAAGGTACAGACCACTTTATATTTCATGACTCTACTTGTAGCTGCAACAAAAGTAATATCACAGTAATATCTCCATGACTTGCATAAAGCATCAGGGTTTCCATACATGGCTAACTTCTGTCATAATTATGAAGTGTTACGATTAGTGAATCAATCAGCGACAAGTTTGGTAATTTATTGATTATCTGAGCAAAGATGATAAAGGGTCGATGGAGGGCTTAAAGGGCAGGTTAAAAATTTTTTCAAGTGTGTCTTAAAACAGCAGTCAGGTGTCCATATGAACAGTGAAAGAGGTTTTCCTCGCTGTAATCATTCCTCCTGTTCACACTGGATATTAAAAGATCCTTCAAATGTGCTTTCAATGGAAGTGATGGAGGCCAAAATCCACAGTGTGTCCACACAGTCATTTAAAAGTTGATGTGAAGCTTATATGAGGCTTCAGCAGTCTGAGTTAGTCATATCAGGTGGATATCTGACACATTAAACCGTTACACATCACTGTTAAACAATAATGATGTTTTATGATGTGACAATGCTGCGGTTGAGGTCTGGTTAGGTTTAGGGAAAGATGATGGTTTGGGTTAAAATGATCACTTTGTTAAGGTTAGAGAAACATGTGGTGGATTAAAGTTACTACTTCCTTAAAGTTAGGCCACCTTCGTCATCATGGCTACAATAATATGTAATAAAATGTTCTTTAACAAATTCTGTGAAGAAACCAAAACCAACAATGAACTGATGTACTAACGAGTATTGTGATATATCTTGTCCAAAAACTATTAAAAACACATCAGTGAGCCACACCACTGCACCGGGTGACATGTTTCGTCATCACCATGAACACACACACTGTAGTTTATTCTGACTCAGTCCCACACACACTGTCCTGCTGCCCGTCTTCACAAGAAAAACGACAGCATAGGTCAAAAATTCAGGTCAGCAAAAACAGCCTATAGTTACGTTTATGCCATCTAGTGGTCGTAGTAATTATGACCCGAGGAAGTGACGCAGTTGGGTGGATGGCGAGATAGTTAGATGGCAAAAAGTGGACTTAGCTGCAGGAGACCGCTGTTTTGCTTCCTGTTTCCAACCACGATTGTCATGTTTCCAACCACGAGTTGGGACAGTTTTTAAAAAAAAAACAAAGGTTGTGTAACTTTAAGGAAGTAACTAACCCACTCCATGTTTCAAGTGATCATTTTGACCCAAACCATGATCTTTTCCTAACTCGAACCAAGTGGTTTTTGTGTCTAAACCTAACCAGATCTTAACAACAGCGTTGTCACACCATAAAATAAAATTATTGTTTAATATTACTGCCGATAGAAGCGGCACATTAGAAAACACTCTTATGAGTCATTCTGGAGTGCAGGTGCAATCGACCTATGTGGTCGTTTTATTATGAGGATGTGTTGAGAAATACTCACTAAAGCACCAAATGTGGATCCATCCGCCACAGAAAATAGTCCCCAACAAATGCAGCTCCCCCTGTGTTTGTTTTATAAAAACTACAGTGACCAGCTGTTTTAGGAAAGTCCCCCTTCTATAAATGAAACTGTATTTCTGAGTTGAACCAATGAGCTTAAAGCTGACAGAGTACAGAAGAGACAAGCCATTGTTTTTGAGGTTAATATGATGAATAAAAATTAAAACAATGGATAGCTAACAGTACATTTTTGAATGAATGAATGAATTCATTGGGCCTTGGTTCCTTTCTGTTTAGTAATAAACTCTTCACAGTGGTGCGGAGGAGTGAACTTAGAGCCACTGTGAGACTATTCAAGGAATCTGGATAGACACACACACACACACACACACACACACACACACACACACACACACACACAACTACACTCTGACTCACACAACTATTTCAGTATGAGTTTTCTGGGCTGGAAGTCAAGTGACCGAGCATAGTTTTAGTAACAGAGAAAGTGAAACATGAGAATACAACTTTGTTGTCCACAAAAATGGAAAACTGTCTGATCCTATCCGGCAGTTCATTAAAACATGAAAACATACGCAAACCACACAATAACACTGACACTATACTCCAAATAATGAAGTGACTGTAATCGATATTTTTATAATAACGTTGTCTGAACTATCAGTGTGTAATGTGTTGGTTGTGTCTCGTAGTGATGAACCTACAGAGAATTATCAGAGACTCTGCAGCTCCTCTCGGCTTTACGGAGCTTTATAGTGAGTTTCAGCTCATTGTTTATCTGTCCGGCTGCAACTTTACTGTTCTGGTTCATTCTCAGCGCTCTCATAGTGTTGTTTTCAGAGAAAAAGCTGTAAAAAGCCGCTGTACACTACCTGCTCAGCACCAAACAGACACAGTTAGCTGTAGACTAGCTGGTGAACATAGTGGAGCATTTAGCAGCTAAAGAGCCAGATATTTCCCTTAGGAGTTGGTAGAGAGTAAAAACAGAGCTAAAAGAGAGTGAATATTGGACTTACATTCACCAGGTGGACAGAAACACGACTCCACATAAATGATAATGTTGCTCCGTAAATGCTGGATGTGGAAATAAACACCTGTTTGCTAACATGTTCAACATATCAACTTAAAAGCTGATGATATATCAGAGTTGTGTTCACTATTTCTTTCTGCAAAAAAAACTAGTGGACAAAAAATTAGTTAATGCGGATTTAAAGCTCGAGGGTAGGACTTTTGTCTCCCCCTTCTGGCAGTGAGAGTAAAGGGAGGCGCTCAGCTGTGAATAACAGGCACACAGAGAGGGTTGGTAAAAATGGATATGTTTTGACAGTGTTTTGGTCTATCAGACCAAAAACATATTTTATGATGGTACACCAGCCCACCAGGATTTGTCCCAGTATGCCTGATGGCCAGTACACCACTGGCCGTAACCTGCTGTTGCTGCTGTAAAATGGTGGATAAATTGTTTTGAGTGTCACACAACTCCCGCCAAATGACTCCTTTCACTATCAGAATTTGATCCATTTGGTCCAATAACACTTTGAAAGTCTAGAAGAGCCACATGATTAACAGCCAAACGGCCAGCATGGGAATGTTGCCACTGACATGATATTTAAAAACTCTTGACTTGAATGTAATGGACGTTCATTTATATGTAAAAGTTCCGCACAGCAGGATTAAACAAAATAAAAAAAAGACGAAAATTATAATCAGAGAAACAACAAACACTCAATGAGCAGCCAGCAGGTTCCATAGTGCAAACACAGAGGCTGCTGGGTAACGAATCCCTGTGACTGTGTGGAAAGTATGTAACTCAGCAGGTTGTAAACAAATGTAGAGAAACGGCCACAGCATTGTACAAAGTATCTGACATTGTTTAAGTTTGAATATTTATCTTGCTGTTCGACGTTTTATTATCAACCTCTAACGTCTGTTTTCACCTTTTAAACTCTTATTTAACTCATGACAAACTCTTTAAATTCCATCCCAAAGTTTCCAAATGAATACATTTCCCCAAATGTAATGATTCACAAGTTAACTGAATGTTTTTAAATATTTTATGTTTTGGACTCTATTTGATTTTTTGGTTCAAAGGCAAAGAACTAATTAAAAATGTCATTCTGAATTTTTAAATTTAAAGCTCATTTCATCCAAATCACAATATATATATATATATATATATATATATATATATATATATATATGTGTGTGTGTGTGTGTAGTATATAATTTCTAAATTATCCATGCATATTTCTTGGTAATTATTTCCTCAGTATAAAGAAATCACCATGAAAACCTTCTGTTTTTTTCAACTATCGCTGGTTAATTATCTTCTAGAGAAAGCAGTGGTTACCTCTGTGACCCAAATATGCTAATACATAGATGGAAGGAGCTCTGTGGGAGAAAAAGGGTTTAACAAAATGTTCAGGTTAACATCTGAGTTCTTCTTCTTCTTCTCCTTCATCTGTTGCTGCTTCTGTGACTCGATCAGTTCTGGGAAGTGATCAGCGACGAGCACGGCATCGACCCTGCAGGAAACTATGTGGGTGACTCAGCTCTTCAGCTGGACAGGGTCAACGTCTACTACAATGAGGCATCCTGTAAGTAAAATAGATAAGGAGTGTGTGTGTGTGTGGGTGTGTGTGTGTGTGTGTGTGAGTGTGAGTGTGTGAGTGTGTGAGTGTGTGTGTGTGTGTGTGTGTGAGTGTGTGTGTGTGAGTGTGTGAGTGTGTGTGTGTGTGTGTGAGTCACTGTGAATATTCCCCTGAATCACCTGCGATGGTCTGAGTTTGGCTTCTACTGGAAAATTAATCACAATTCACCTCTTAAACCAACACAAAGCTTGTTTTTTTTCCCCAAGTGTTTCCAAATTGATGGATAGAACTATAAAGCTCTGAAATGTTAAGAAAATAATGGACACAAGAGAGGAAAATTGCCATCTTTTTTTGCATTTTTTAAATATTTGGGACACCGCACATTGTTTTATATCTTATTAATATATTTTTATCTACGGATTCGGAAACCTGTAGTTGGTTTGCTCTGGTCCGTATCAGTGAATGAGTTGCATTTTCCTGTTTGTTTGGTTACTTTTCACACAGAAAAGATTCAAATGAACCAAAATGTATTACTAAACCATTCTCACTAAACATTCATTGGCCAGTTGTGTCTGGGACGGTATTGAGAACATAAACACTGGAAGAAGGTCCTTTGTCCAAATTCTTTGTTGTTTTAGTCCAGGTTGGACCTTGATTCATTTTCAGAGTAGCTGCTAGCAACTGTTGAGTTCATTCATCCACATCCCAGCATGCAAACCACTTGCAGAGTACACCTAGTTGTCAGATCAGATGGAGGTTGGATCACACTCCTGTCACAGGTGAGAACTTGTCACTCTGTGTATTTTAGGTTCGGTATTTCTAGGACACACAATCACAAACCAAAGCAGAGAAGTTTAACCAAATTCTAGCTATATGTTTTTAGAGTGTAGGGAACATAAAATGCAAAGAGTAGTCAAAAATATAAAAACAATAAAAATGGAAATAGAATAGATTCTTAAAGTAAAGAAACACTAAAAGTATATGGTGCTTATCTGAGGAACAGTATTGCAAATTGTTTTCTTGGCAAATGGCTGCTATGTTGTGCGTAGTTTGCTTAGCTGGCCTACTGGTAGTAGCTGGATCTTTGTCGGATCTCCAGTCTCAAAGGGTCCAAACCCAAGTACGACTGCTGTGTTCAGACCTGCCCAAATGAATAGTACCAAGGAGGAAAAACAAGAGTCTCCTTCAACTGGACTAAACATGGCAGGTTTGAAAACTCCTTGGAACAAGGGAATAGTAACAGGAGCAAAGTTTGTTCATCACAAAAACTCAATGATCAGGATTAGGAACAATATATATAGTGAGCTTAACAGGTGAGACATGAATCGAGGCAAACTATTGGCCACCAGTCCCCACCAATGGGACCTGAGACAACTCCAAGAGGTCACTTAACAGGAAAATGTAAACATAGGTCGGTTTAGAGCATTTGAACAACATAAAAATGTGACATTTTGGTGCCAGAAAGTATCATGTTTCTTATGTTTGTTTGTGCAGCACATAAATATGTCCCCCGGTCAGTGCTGGTCGACTTGGAGCCAGGAACCATGGACAGTGTTCGTTCAGGAGCCTTCGGACAACTCTTCAGACCAGACAACTTCATCTTTGGTAACAGTCAACTGCTTTAATTCAAGGAATATGGAGGTTAATGGAGGTTTTAGCAATGAAGTTGTAAGTTTGTATAAGTTTACAGGGTTGTTTATGTAAAAATGCCCATTATATTTACCTAAGGTCCAATAATGACTGAAGACCTTTACCTGGAAAATGATCTGAACTCTTTTAATTTGCTTTAGGATAAATAAGATAAAAAGTTTTGAGATAAAGGTAATTTTATGGCATGTTGATCTCTGCTTAAATGCTTCATTATATCAAAGAAAGCAGCCTAAAACTCAGGGGGTTGATTAAGGTGCAATTCTGCAAAACAATTATATAAACCAAATGTATTCTTCTCCTCATTAATGTCTTCCTCAACTAAGTCACTGATTGAGGATAAAAATGAAAGAAAATCTTTATTATTTAGAAATAAAGAGATAATAATATTATGAAATGCTCACATTGACACATGACTCACCAGAGAGCTTCATTTACACAGCAAATGTCAAACTCTTCTGCATAAGATTTTTCCAGAATACCAACATTAGATAAAAAAAGAAATGGAAAAGTTGCAGCTATGAAAAAATCCAAACATAACTGTAATTAAAGGAGCAGGAGATTTTTATTTTTAGAGCACCAGTCAGCAGGTAAAAACCCTTAAAGCTGCATTAATTGATTTTTTCAGCCTCTTGGGGCAGCAGAACCAGCTGTAAACACAGCATATGATATATTATTGATTTATAAAGCAGTTGCGGCTAACATGTCAACAAACAGCTGCCTACTTCCACATCCTGCAGACACATGATCATCCCATTATTGTTGACAGTGTCAATAATTACTTGAACTGCAGAGATGGTGACATTGCTCTCTGGGTTTATTACTACAAGATAAACTTTATAAAAAGTATGAATTATTGCAGCTTAAGGAGTTGTAGGGAGGTTTTTGTTATCACAGAGATGGAACAGCAGTGAAACTTTCCAGCGTGTAATTTGTACAGTAAACACAGTGAAGTAAGTCCAGCATTTGTTTTATAAACTGATGTCTGAGTAGGAGAAGAAGCAGGGAGGCTGTAGATCTCTCCATGTCTCTCATGTACACACACATGAATTAAACTCTGTCCTCTGATACCCCGGCTGAAAATGGGTCACCAGTGGAGTGTGGGTCTGCGTGCACATTCCCATCTGTCGTGGTGATCATTTTACATTTCACAGATGGATTTGCAAAATGTTTGTGCTGATGATTGGTTGTCTGCAGGTCAGACAGGTGCGGGGAACAACTGGGCTAAAGGTCACTACACGGAGGGGGCGGAGCTCGTAGACTCAGTCCTGGACATAGTGAGGAAGGAGTGCGAACACTGTGATTGTCTCCAGGTGAAGACTAGTCTTCTTTTGGCTTTTCTGAAGAAATAATCAATAATCTCATTGGTTGGTTAAACCCTAAACCAGGTTAAAATGAAGCACTTTTGTAGTAAAGATGGAAACAAAACATTTTTATTTGAAATTGCATTTTTTTTGTCAAATATTTTTTATATAATATAATATCATCAAAGGTGATTTTAAGGTCAGTGTATTACAATGCAGTAATTTGTGTGTCTTTACAATTTATTTGCTAGATTACATGAAAAGGACAGTTCTTTACTGAAGCCAAACCTACACCCATGACCAAATAATAAATATCTGAAAGCAGACTGTAACTTTCTCATCACTGTTTGCTGTGAAATGACAGAAATAAACAACTTCTCCTCGCAGGGTTTCCAGCTGACTCACTCTCTGGGAGGGGGCACCGGCTCGGGTATGGGCACCCTGCTGATCAGTAAGATCCGGGAGGAGTACCCTGACCGGATCATGAACACATTCAGTGTCATGCCCTCACCTAAGGTATCAGGAAGGAATAATCTGTGTTTATTCCCTCTCCTTTTTGTGTTTCATCCTACTTTCTTTCATCTTCCTCTTATAATACCTTTTCCACTTATATTCTTCTCTCACAACCCAAAACCCTTTCTATATAGTCCATGGTGTTGCTCATGATTTCCCAGTCACACCAGAAAATAATAAGTAGAAAAAGTAATATAAAAAAAGATCAAACAGATTAAACCAAAGTGAAAATAATTGTTAAATATATCCTTAAAAGTAAGCAGGACAAGGTTTTTTTTTTTTGGCAAACTCAAAGCTCATGACAGAGCTATTAAAGTCAACAGTACACAATTATATAGAAGGTCTTTTACTTTTTATATGCTGCTTGAATTGGAATAAAAAGGGATTAAGTACTCTTAACCATAGCATGCTCATGCAGGGCTGTGTGTGCAAGAATTACTGCAGATTATGCAACTGTTTTGTGGAGCAGTTTATACTCCAGTAGAGCAAAGTTAAATATAATTGCTTCTTCTGTTTTGGAGACTGGCCCTATTCCTGGTCAGTAGTCAGTACTGTCAAGATTAGTAGAGGGAGTTACAATCATGGATTAAAGGACAAGCTTCATAGTTTTTCAAGTGTGTCTTAAAACAACAGTCAGGAACCCAAATGAACATTAAAGCTGTTTTTCTTGCTGTAATCATTCCTCCTGTTCATACTGACCATTAGAAGATCCCTTCATAATGACCTTACAATGGAAGTGATGGAGGACAAAGTCACAGTCCTCCCTCTGTGCAAAAATGTATTTAAAAGTTTATCTGAAGGTAATATGAAGCTTCATCCATCCAAATGAGTCAAATCAAGTAAATGTATATGTAAATGTTTCAGATATCCACTTGATATGACTAACTCAGACTGCTGAAGCCTCATATAAGCTTCACAGAGACTTTTAAATGACTGTGTGGACACACTGTGGATTTTGGCCTCCATCACTTCCATTGAAAGCACATTTGAAGGATCTTTTAATATCCAGTATGAACAGGAGGAATGATTACAGCGAGGAAAACCTCTTTCACTGCTGATATGGACACCTGACTGTTGTTTTAAGGCAGACTCTAAAAATTGTGAACCCATCCTTTACAGTCTGAATCCTCCTAAAGTGGTATCATGGGAAATTTTCAAATTCTTCCCATTTGGCTGACAATGTGCAAATGAAGGATAATCCTGTATTCCTTTAATTTCTCTTCCTCCTTGTCTTTCTTTTCCCTGTTCCTGCTTCGCTTTTTTCATCACACCTCAACGTCCCCTCATATCTGATCGTCTCTCTATTCCGTCAGGTGTCTGACACCGTGGTGGAACCCTACAATGCCACCTTGTCAGTCCACCAGCTGGTTGAAAACACAGATGAGACCTACTGCATTGACAACGAAGCTCTTTACGACATCTGCTTCCGCACTCTCAAACTCACCACACCCACCTACGGCGACCTCAACCACCTGGTTTCTGCCACCATGAGCGGCGTGACGACCTCTCTGCGGTTCCCCGGACAGCTCAACGCAGATCTCCGCAAGCTGGCTGTCAACATGGTGCCTTTCCCCAGACTCCACTTCTTCATGCCAGGGTTTGCTCCTCTGACGGCGAGGGGCAGCCAGCAGTACCGAGCACTCACCGTTCCCGAGCTCACCCAGCAGATGTTCGATGCCAGAAACATGATGGCGGCCTGCGACCCTCGACATGGACGCTACCTGACCGTTGCCACTGTTTTCCGCGGGCCCATGTCCATGAAGGAGGTGGATGAGCAGATGCTGAACGTCCAGAACAAGAACAGCAGCTACTTCGTGGAGTGGATCCCCAACAACGTCAAGGTGGCCGTCTGTGATATCGCTCCCCGGGGGCTCAAGATGGCAGCCACCTTCATCGGCAACAGCACGGCCATCCAGGAGTTGTTCAAGCGCATCTCAGAGCAGTTCTCCGCCATGTTCCGCCGAAAGGCCTTCCTGCACTGGTTCACAGGCGAGGGCATGGACGAGATGGAGTTCACGGAGGCGGAGAGCAACATGAACGACCTGGTGTCCGAGTACCAGCAGTACCAGGAAGCCACTGCCAACGACGGCGAGGAGAACTTTGAGGACGAGGAGGACGAGATCAACGAGTAAGGAGACCGAACACGACTGGTAAAGCTCTGAGGGAACGCTGGTAGAGCAATCATGTGACATCAGAATAATAATGGTCAAATCTAGTAGTTCTGAAACAGTAGTAGTAGTTCTTTTAATGACGTCATCTCGTTGTGTCCTCTTCTTCTGCAATGGTTTAATGGCACCAACTGAAGAAGCGCCACCTACTGTTTATCTCTTAATATTCACACAACAGCAGTGGATGGAAACAAACATTAAATTTAATTTTCTTTTGGCGATTTTCTAGAAATTTGGTTAAAACATAATGTAAACTTGGCTAATAAGACAATTCGCCAGTTAATAAACTAGTCAGTTTGAATGTTGATAGTTGATTTTTACTTGATTTTTATGAATGTAAAAAAATTTGCAACAACTGCAAAAATCCAAAGATTACAATGGATATTTTCTGGGTTGTTTTGGGGTGCTAGAACAACTTATATAAGAGAATGGAATCATTATTTTCAGCATTTAAAATCTAGACAGCTAATGGAATGATTGAAAAAATAATCAACAAATATATTAAAGTAAAAATAATTGTTAGTTGTTTTTTAATTTCAAAACACCACTGACAAATTCTTAAAAATGTTTTCTCCCACGATGAGCTCTTGTTTCTACACTGTTTCTGAAATGTGGGAATATAATATTGAAAATAATTTTTCTCAGTGTCCTTCCAACAGTCAACAGTGGTTTCTTCTGACAATGACCTAAATGTAACCAAACTAACCATAAAGCTGTTAGATCAGAAAATACAATGAGCCATTTTGTCATTTAGGTTCGAGGATCTGTTGATCATACAAAAAAAATGTTTGGTAACAGTTAAAAATGTAAAATGAATATCTAACAATTCAATTTAAAGTAGTGAATGAAGTAGGTGCACTGATAGGATGCTAACACTTTAAAGTGGAAACATGAAGGCATCTTTGACATTACCTTTGTCTTTTCTACACAGACACATGCTACTCGTTTTTTATTTGACCACTTACAAAATCCTGATTAACTGTTTTTGTACTGTACTGTGTTTGCGTGTGTTTGTTTTCAAACTGTGATTTTTGTACATTGTGAGCACGTCTGGAGTGGCTGAAATTAAAGCATTCAGTGCCTTAAAGTGTTACATGTCTGCCGTGTCAGTGTTTTCTGGATGTGTGAACTGTAGTCTGTTATGTATTGGATCTGTCCCTGGTGTATTTTGTTTCATTATTCTGGTGGTTTATTAAGTTACCACAGTCATTTGAATCATGAAACAGCTTGTTTTTACAATAAGAAGATTAAGTTATTAAGTATATCACTTTTTTAAACAAAAGCCAATCATTTATGTGAACTGACCTTTAGAGATTTTGATCATTGTTCTGTTCCTGTTTATGTACAAAAATGATGCCTGTCTGAGTCTGCTTAAGTGTGTGCATATTTGACCCAAAAACTTTCTTTTATATAAAAAAATGCAAATTTTCTGCTGAGAAAACGTCAACTTCCTGTTTGCTACAGATTAGGGCTAGTGAATGAATCTTAATCAGAAATGTGTCTGTACCACTGATTATTAAAAACCTTCTTTACTTATTATTTGATAAAATAGTTCTTAAATTAAACCATAATCTTCCAGTTTTTAGACTGCTTTTTATTTACACAAAGTTCTTGCATGGCTGCTTTGTGTTGAGATAATGCATTTGATAAGTTAAGATTATTTTGTTAAAAAGGAAAAGGGATTTATAGAAAAGTGTGTTTATGTTATGTAAAGTATCTTTTTTTAATGTTTTTTTTTATTGGAGCAAAATGACAGCAGAAACAACATGAAATATAAAAAGACAAAAGGACAGAACATAACATAAGATTGTAATTTAGCTAAAGTTGGCAGGGATTTGCACGATTATTGAGAAGTAGTATAACCAGGGGGAGGATAATGAGTGAGGAAAATTGGATGAATTAATGGATGAACAAATGAGGAAAACAAACACATGAACAAATAAACAAAACAACAACAACAAGAAAGCATCATTTTGGTGTCAACAATGAAAACTGGACACAGAGAGCTGAATGCCTTAGATGAAGAGTAGGTTTCCAAACCACAGATAGTGAATCTGTCAGGACCTGAGCTCACCTCCCTGCACTCACAAAATACCACATCAGACAGAGAGAATCAGCCCGTCAACAGCTTGTTAATCTCCCCCGCCCAGCTTTGTGTGTGAGAGTTGATTTCCCAGCAGTTCTGTTTGTGTTGTGGATTACGGGGCGAGCAGCGGCAGCCGTCAGCTTCAAAGACAAACGCTTTGCTCATGTCTGTCGGCCTGAGCTGATGTCTGTGGATCTATTCTCCACCTGCGGGTCTTTGTATCTCTGTCTCTACATCACTGGGTATTCAACAGACTCATCAGTGCTGTTGCCATGGTTACATGATGTTTAAAGGATAAGTCTAGTGATTTTTCTACATTTTTCTTATTGTCAACAAATCTCATATGCAGAGCCAAACCAACAGTGAACTCATCCTACTAACAAGTATTGTGTGTGTATCAAAGCCTGAGCCTGATATATCATATTCCTCTGTGCTGTAGACCTTTGTTGTTGTCCAAAACTATCGAAAACAAGTCAATGAGCCACTCCGTAGCATGTGCAGGAAGGTTTGGACTACAAGCTGTAAACAGAACCATGTTCCCGCACATGCTCAGTGGCGTCTGCCTTACACAGAACTACTCTCTGGAGACTGAAAACATGATGCTGTTATTAGTCTTTGGAGCCGTTTCTCAACAAACTAACGTGACTAAACTCTTCATGATAAAGGAACATGTCACCCAGTACAGCGGTGTGGCTCACAGACACAAGAGAGGTCTATGGCACACACAATACTTTCTAGAAGACCAGTTCATTGCTGGTTTGACTCCAAACATGAGATTTGTTGACAATAAAAAAAATTGAAAATCACCAGCCTTATCCCTTAAAAGTGTGGACACTTCCCACTCCTGACTTCTTGATAGGACTGTTTGTGTGGATAGAGATATTTTTTCAACCTGATGTATTTCCCATAAATGTGGCAATTGTAGCTCTATGGGTCATGCTAACTTTGCACTTGCTAGCTCTGTTATAGAGATTCAGGTGAAATGAGGACTCGTATATCAGACAACAACAACGAATATCAGAACAATCTGCTGACACCCCTACAGCTTTGCAAATGAACATTTTTTGCATGAATCATAGAACCTGGCCTGGAACGGCCATGATGGAGATCTATATCTGGGGGAACTTGCACGTTGGTTTGTTTACGTGTATGAGGCTGCAGATAGCTTTCCATTTAATGTGTATTCAAAAATAGTGGCATGTAGACGAGATCCAGTTGATTTTGGGGAGATAATGTTGATAAGCGCTGCAAATTAATTTGTGGTAGTTAAACAGCTGGAATAACTCTCATCTCTGGATACCTCTAGATTTTCCAAGTCTGGCAACAACAGGTTCACTTGGTGAGGCAGCTGGATTCACAAGATTACATTTTGTCAGGCTTCAAGTTATGTGCTTGTGGCGAAACCATTGGTGGTTCGGACCAATCGGCATTGTGTGAGGAACTACTGGCAGCTACAGGCATGGTTTAGATGTGACAACAGCAAGAACCGACTGTTTGTTTTAAAAATTACAATGGCAGCTCCTAAAGAGGTTAGTGTAGATGCTGCTATAGCATCAGTTATATCAGAACTGGAGAGTATTTATATAACTACACCACCTAGATACACTGACTTGCTTGCTAGCTTTCAAAGTTCCTCAGACTGCAGCTTGTTGCTGTGTTTCCTCTTTGGTGCTCTCCTATTACGTCATATGGTTCGTGGATTTGATTGGTTGAAGTTAGCCGTGATAGACGGTGATAGACTGTCACCTGTCAAGTATTTTTTGAAAGTGCCTGTCCTTATCCAAACAGTTTCCAAGGACGACTTCTCAGATGGTTCTGTGTAACAAACCATTTGGTGCATCAGGTTACCAACCATGGATGTATAATAAGAGCTAGACACTCGCGGTATTGCAGTGAAAAATCCCCCTGCGGCCCAAAAAGCATTTTCCCCATAGACTACCATTATAAAAGAGACATCTATCAAACTGTTGACAGGACACCTTGAACTGCAAACAATGTCAATTATGACTCTTTCTATTATGAACTTTTGGTCCATGGGGGTTTTATATTTGTAAAACTCTCCCTGCGATAAAACTGTCTTTTTTGGCGTATGCGCCAGCTGAGCAATTCCTCTAGGACTGAATGGGTGCCATTTTTAGTCTGGTATCCAGCTCTTATAAAACATCCATGTTATCAACAGGTCCCACTCTGCAGCAACATTTCTCCTCTTCACTCAGCAGGAGAGCAGTAACTGTCTTTCAGGATGGTACTCTTGCCTTTCTGCCTCAGCCTCTATTGATTGTTTTTGTCTCTTCCATTTGATTGAGCTCCTCTCTGTGTGTCTCTGTGCCTGTGAGAGACAAGCATTTAAAATGACGACTTTAAAAAAATCATGTTTATCTGGAAAACTATTTGAGGCTCAGCAGCTTGTTTTGTGTCAACAGTTTGTATTTGTCCTTTTCCTGTTTCAACATGACAAAAAAACAACAAACAAACAAACAAAAAAAGTGTTGGAAGCTTTTGTTTACTAAGTTTGTCAGAGTGATTGATGAGAGAAATTGCATTTATCTGTCTGAAGTTTACTGTTTTCCCTCCAACAGGAGCTGGGATGCAGAGGGGCAGCTTGATGAGCCAATCAGAGAGCAGGAAGACAACTTTAGCCCAATTAACTAAAGGCAGAAGGGGGTCATCAGCTAAAAGACAAAACAAAAAAAACAAAAAACAACCTACAATAACAATAACAACATCCAAAACCAATCTGGCAAATTCCTGATTTTCTGAAAAGTGTTTGAAGATGTGTGACTCATGAAGAGCAGCAGTGCTGATCCAGGATCGCTGTGTGTATAACGTGTAGGTAATGACTCCAAACCTTTAGTCTAAACAAACAGAGCGTTAATTCTGGATAATTCTGCAAAACACTGGATCATGTTCAATTATGTTTTTGAACATTAAATGTGGTAATTAATTATTCTTGCAATATCTCCACATGACAACTACTGGCTTCTGGTTAAGGGAAAGATTGTGACTGTGGTTTAATATATATTAATAAGCCATGGATGAAAGTTGAATGTGTTTAGACTAAACAAGTCTAACATTTCACATTAATTCATTAAAAAAAACTTCTTATCTATGATGTCTTGCACAGAGTCAAGAACTGTCCTGCTGTAACGGTGCATTGTACTTTTTATTTGTAGATACATAATGCAAAATTCCCTGAAGTGCTTCTATTTGTAGTGATGATTTTACTGGGATTACATTTCTGATTGTTTCTACTTGTTTGTGTGATGGAAAAAAAAAAACTGTTTTTACTTTTTACCAAAATCAAAAATACAGATTAGTCGAGCTAAAAACAAGTCTGCAGTTTAGACCATGTAGAAACACACACAGTTATGACTCTTAAATCTCTCGTTAGTATGAGAGGCAGTCAGAGGCTCCAAATGAGCACAGTGCAGGAAACTTGAAAACTGTATTATTTTAGGACGAGTGTTTTCTGACTGCCTCTCCATGCTGATGTATAAACTGGGACATTTTGAAAGTATTTGTTGCTGTGAATGTAAACATAAAAACTAATAAAGATGACTTGTGTAAAATAAAATGTTTTTTATGCACATTTCTTTTTGTCAAAATATCAGCAGAAAGCACAAATATCCACTCATAATCAAAGGAAATGGAGCCCTCCAGTGGTGAAAACACCAGATTAACTACACTTGCATTTCAACATACTTTGCCAAATAATAATTAATTTTCCTTATTGAGTTTAAATTATGAATTAATTTTAAAATGGATTTCATTTAACAAGGCTGTGAAATTTTACTTTCTATTTTCCATTTCTGTTCCATCATATTCCATCTCACAGTTTATGTCTTCCCGCTTTAACATTTACAGTTTCTCTTTCATGACAGCTCCCTTTAATTTAAAGTACCTATAATTGATATTTTTTTATAATGTCTGTCAGTGTGTTGGTTGTGGCTCATAGTGATGAACCTACAGAGAATTATCAGTGACTCTGCAGCTCCTCTCGGCTTTACAGAGCTTTATAGTGAGTTTCAGCTCATTGTTTATCTGTCCAGCTGCAACTTTACTGTTCTGGTTCACTCTCAGCGCTCTCATGGCGTCGTTTTCAGAGAAAAAGCTGTAAAAAGCCGCTGTACACTACCTGCTCAGCACCAAATGGCAAACAGACACAGTTAGCTGTAGACTAGCTGGTTAACATAGTGAAGCATTTCGCTGTTAAAGAGCCAGATATTTCCCTCAGGAGTTGGTAGAGAACAAAAACAGAGCAGAGTGCCACCAAAAGAAGTGGAAAAATTAGAGCCATTGGTTCAAAAGTGAGTCTGAGCTGAGGGTTTTGGCCCAGATTGACAACCCCCTTTACAAGCTGTTTATTTTAAACAACAACTTTAGCACAATTTGTTTGTTCAGTGTCAGAAGTTTGCTGGTTTATTTGAGTTATGAAAGATGTGGTTTCAGCCTTGTATGGACTGTGGAGTAAATCTGTCTCTACACTTGATGATGATGGACAGTTGATACTGTCTTTCTGATTGTTGTGATAGTGTGTTCATAGTTCTGTGGTGGTAAAAAATATTACTGTTTAATAAAGAACTTTATAAACTTTAAGGATTAAGGATTAACATTAAAAAGCACACTATTTTCTCTCCTCTTCATCTTCTCTGCTGCTCTCCAATTTCCTCTCCTGCTTCCTCATCATACTCCTTCTTCCTCTTTTCCTCTCCTGATGTACTTTTCATCTTTTCATGTAACTGTCATGAGCGGCCACTAGGAGGTGCTGCAACACAACTCTGTCTCCAAACGCCTGACTTACCAACCTCAAATGTTTTATTACTAATGACTGGACTCCATATAAAAAACACTTCTGTTAATGTTTATGCACCAATGCATTCACTCAGCACTTCAAGAGCAGCAGCCTGAAGCGCCTCTGTGTGTGTTTGTGTTTGTATTACTCATGTTGTGGGGACATCTGTTTACACAGTCACACTGTGGGGACCTGTCTTTGTTTTGGTCAAGTCCTCATAAAGAAAATCATTAAATTTTAGTGTGACAACTTGGTTTAATGTGAAAGTAAGTCTCCAGGAAATGAATGTCAGTCAGTGTAACATCCTCTTAAGTGATGGAAACATGACTGTGTGTGTGTGATAATACCTCCAATGCAAACAAATGCATGTACTTCAATGAATAATTCACCCACTTTCAACCTAATTTAAGCAGCATGAAGAGTTCTTGCTTTCTTCTCCCCTGAAAAACACATTCTCCTCAGACTGAACTTCAGGAAACATGAAGGTGAAAATCTCTGAGACTTTTGCTAAGTCAGCAACTTGTGAATATATGTTTTAGTCAATTAATGCACCTGTGAGATAAGTAGCTGCCCTTAACGAGCGACCTTAGATAATTGGCTGCGGCTAACGAGGAGCCTGTGATAAGTGGCCGGCTGCAGCATGGCGGCTTAGATGAGTGGATAATGTTAACGAGAATACTGCTCTGTGATCGACTGCCAAAAGCAGCAGAGACGAGCTCGCCGCGCGCCAGATGGTTTAATTGGCAATTACAGGGACAAAAAGAATATTCAGAGAGGCCGTCTGACCGGCCGCAGTCATCTTTAAAAAATGGACGTGGATTCTGCTGCTGGATGCAGTCTCTACTTTCAGAGAACAGGTTTCTCTTCCAGGTTTTTCCCATCCTGTCTGTCTTCAGCATCAGCCCCTCTTCTCTGTCTCACAGTCTTTGTCTCTTGTCCTTATTCATTCTACATTCAATGTCCGATCAACCATTTGGTGGACATTTTTATTGTGTGGCCCAAAGCAGCTACACACAACAAGGTGTCCTCCCTCATATACAAATAAAACATACAAGACAGACTCGGTTATTTCTATATCAGGGCCCTGTTCTTCAAACGTCAAATGTGGTTTAACTAATTCAGGCTAACACACTGTTATCAGGCTAAAATAATCCTGTTTGAGGATTGATTTGTTAATCCTGGATGACCTTATCTTGAATAACAAAAGGAAATTGAGTAGAGAGTTGAAACCATGATCAATGCTGATCATGCGATTGCAGTTAAATGAGTTAAATGTGTTGTGAACAAGCAGCAGATCCACGTCTTGAGGCAGAAGTACTTTAAAGTGCTAATGACAGCTGCCAGATGCTCCAACTGACTCCCATTCAAAAAGCCTCAACTTCTCATGAAATACTGAGTCAATCATTTTTTTCAATGAGTCATTATGGTCAATTCAGGCCCTCTAATAAGTGTGCTGGTGGTCATTTTGGAAATTATTGCTCTATTAAAAACATTTGAAGACTTATAGTCTATGTCTATAGTCTATATACTCTATGAGTTGTTAACAGCTCCACCAAATAGTGATTTTTCCCTCTAAACTTCTCACATACTTTCATTTCAATAAATGTTCAAATGATCCAATATTTCAGCAAAAATCAAAGATGAGAGAAAAAGTCCAAAAACTGAAAACAGATTTGTGTATCAGAACTTTGTTTTTTCTTCTTTCCTCTCCCATTAATCATCTCACCACCCCTCAGATTTATCTGCTGACCCTTTGGAGGGGCCCGACCCCTAGGTTGGGAACCACTGGACTAAACTAGCTAACTGTATATAAAGTAGTGTAAACTAGCTCCACCTCCAGCAGCTACAACAGTAACATGCTGCTCTAACACTGATGCTTCACTATTAATAATCTAATGATGTCATATATAATAATATATCAGTCAGAGGGACCAAACCACTACTTTTAGTGCAATACTTTAACTACATCAAGCTCATAATACTTATGTACTTTTACTGCAATACTTTAACTACATCAAGCTCATAATACTTATGTACTTTTAATGCAATACTTTAACTACATCAAGCTCATAATACTTATGTACTTTTACTGCAATACTTTAACTACATCAAGCTCATAATACTTATGTACTTTTACTGCAATACTTTAACTACATCAAGCTCATAATACTTATGTACTTTTACTTAAGTAAAGGACCTCAGTACTTCTTCCACCACTGCAGTTACAACATAACTTCTAAACATCACCATTACCATGTTTTCTACTTTAATATACTATGTGCACTTATATAGAAGTACTTAGAACATACATTATGAATAAATTACAGTTATTTTCCATGGCCATTGCGTAAAAAGGCCTAATAGTTCATTCAGTAAACACTGTGGCTGCATGCAGTTTCAGTTCCTCAAATATTTTCCTCTCAAATTTGCTTATAGCTATCTACAAGTGTTTTCACATGTGCAGATTTTTGTTTTTATAAATGTAACAGCAGTTTTTTGTTTTGTTTTCAGGAGCTGGATGTAAAAAACTTTTCTGCAAAGGTTTAAAACATGGCTGTATGTGAAATTAAATTGTTAAATCAAAATGTCAGTTGATGTATAAGTTGATAAACTATCAGGACAAACATTTACAGCTTAAAGGTTAGTGTAAAAAGAATAGAAAGAATATTGTGTTTCTTGCTTTCATATTGTTCCTGTTTTTTTCCTGCTGCTCAGACTCAAAATGAAAACAAAATCTTTAATTAAAACTGCAATCCTTTGAATAAGACTCTGAATTCTGGCATTGTTGCTACACCAGAGGGCTTTTCTGTCATTCTCTCTATCTTTTAGATTAATGTTTGCAATCTCCGAGCCGACCACAGATTGCACTGAGGGCATGAGGGCAAACACAAAGAGAGAAAAAGAGACACAGTTAGCTGTAGACTAGCTGGTGAAGAAAGTGCAGCATTTAGCAGCTAAAGAGCCAGATATTTCCCTCATTGAGGGAAGTTGGTGGACACCAGACCACAGGTAACATGTTAGCCACAGCTACTTTATAAGCTGATGTTATGTTTTCAGCTTGTTCCTTAATTTTCCTCCAAGTGGCCCAGAAATAAAATAAAGTTATAATCTTCAAACCTGCAATTTTCTGTCTACAACATTAAAAATTCCCTAGCAAGTCTATCTGAATTCTGCATATTTCTTATTCATGTCAGGTTTCTGAAAGAAGGATAATGATTAAAAAAACTGAAAGTATACTATATACTACATAGTAATATGGAGTATTTTTGGAACAGGGACTAATTTAAAATGTCGTTAAAATGTAGTTGTAAAAGCTAAAGAACCACAACTTTTCTGGTTAGCTAAAATGTGAAGAAAGAACTTGACTTAAAATCATCCATTAGTGGCATTCATGATGCTCAAAGGTTAGCAGTTCAGCTAGCTAGCTTATTATGATAGCATTGTTTATGTTGAACATGGGCCTACTGTAAATGGTCAGCTAAGCTAATTAGCGGATCATGTCAACACAGAAAAGTTAGGTTGTAATTTATTAACAAGACCACTACTTGTCTACTGACATATCATCACCTTTTAAGTTAATATGTTGAACTTGTTAGCAAACAGTTGCTTATTTCCACATCCAGCAGTTACGGAGCAACATTATCATTCATGTGGAGTCGTGTTTCTGTCCACCTGGTGACTGTAAGTCCAATATTCACTCTCTTTTAGCTCTGTTTTTACTCTCTACCAACTCCTGAGGGAAATATCTGGCTCTTTAGCTGCTAAGTGCTCCACTATGTTCACCAGCTAGTCTACAGCTAACTGTGTCTGTTTGCCGTTTGGTGCTGAGCAGGTAGTGTACAGTGACTTTTTACAGCTTTTTCTCTGAAAACGACGCTATGAGAGCGCTGAGAGTGAACCAGAACAGTAAAGTTGCAGCTGGACAGATAAACAATGAGCTGAAACTCACTATAAAGCTCCGTAAAGCCAAGAGGAGCTGCAGAGTCACTGATAATTCTCTGTAGATTCATCACTACGAGCGACGACCTACTGATAACCTCTTTAAGATTTCAGTCTTGGTGGATTTGGCAACACCTGTGGTTAGAGGTGGTAACAGCAGGTGTGTTTTAGGAGTAATTTTTATTTCATAACAGTAAACAGGCTTGAGGAGTTATGGAATACATGGAACACTGTTACGCAATTAGGATACAAAAAAAGGAGGGCTAACTGTATTCCGTTAAAGGCACAGAAAAAAGGACGATCAGATTACTGATACATTTAGTAAAAATTATTAGCAGGATTACAATTTTAAAATACAATTTAAAATAAAGAACGATATTCTGCCATGCACTGTAAACGTAAGCAGAGCAGGAACGAGGAGGCAAAATAACTCACTGATTCACCATGGATGTATAAAGAGAACATAGCGGCCAAACCGTGTAACGTCACGTGATGCACACTGGCTCATCCGTAAATCAGCGAATACATTTTTTTGAGCATCACAACCCCCGCGAAATGACTCGTTTCGCTATCAGAATTAAATCCGTTCAGTCCGATCACATTTCAAAAGCCTAATAGAGCCGTATGATTGAATTGTTTTATCCCCATTCAAGTTAGCTGGAGGGCTAAACTGGAAGTAGCTGGCTCGGCCAGCGAAAGTCACTAGTGCGCTCGCTGTATGGGCCACACAATGCGGAAGATCCGGGTAAGTTAAAAGAGAGTTTGAGTATATGACATCTTGTAGCGTCACCGAGATGACTGTATGTATGTGTGATGTGCCCAGAGCTGACAGCACATCAGTGGTCGCCGAGCATGTTCAATACTGAATGAGTTAGAGGAAACGTATCACGCAGATAGAACCGAATAAAAGGACACGGTGAAGGCCATAATGCTGTAACACATATGTCTGCCATTGCCATTCCTCTGAGAAGAGCTGTGGAGGAGGATGAAGCTCTTGTAGAGTGGGCACGAATACCCGGGGGGGGGGTCTTCCCCTGCTGCGACATACATTATACCTGTGTGATAGATTCACACAGCCAGTGAGCCAAGCGCTGTTTCATCAGAGTCTTTCCCTGAGAATGTTCTCTGTAATGCACATCATGTGTCGTGCACTTTCATTTTAGGTTTCTAGGCTACTGCCTGAATTTGCTTAATGAAAAGCAAGTTTTTCTATAAAAATACACTTAGCAGAGGACACATTATTGATGCTAAAAATCTTGGTTTCCCTGTTTTTTTTTCTAAGGTTACATTGTTCTGTTGTCTTACAGAATACACTTAAGTAAAAGTCATTTTATTGATATTTCTTTTCTCTTGTCTTTATTTGCATATTTGGTATTGAGGTAATCCAAGAGTAACGGAAAGTAATCAAGTTATGTTATTTTAATAGTGTGATCCTTGGATCAGGTTACTGCTTACATTTTTTAGGTTAGGGTTAGGGTAAGGATTAGGGTTAGGAGTTAGAGTTAGGGTTAGGGGGTAGGATTAGGGTTAGGGGTTAGAGTGAGGATTAGGATTAGGGTTAGGGTTAGAGTTGGGGTAAGGATTAGGGTTAGGGGTTAGAGTTAGGGGTTAGGATTAGGATTAGGGTTAGGGGTTAGAGTTAGGGGTTAGGGTTAGGGGTTAGGGGTTAGAGTTAGGGGTAAGGGTTAGGATTAGGGTTAGGATTAGGGTTAGGGTTAGGGGGTAGGGTTAGGGGTTAGAGTTAGGGTTAGGGTTAGAGTTGGGGTAAAGATTAGGGTTAGGGGTTAGAGTTAGGGGTTAGAGTTAGGGGTTAGGGTTAGGGGTTAGGGGTTAGAGTTAGGGGTTAGGGTTAGGGGTTAGAGTTAGGATTAGGGTTAGAGTTAGGATTAGGGTTAGAGTTAGGATTAGGGTTAGAGGTTAGGATTAGGGTTAGGGGTTAGGGGTTAGAGTTAGGATTAGGGTTAGGGTTAGGGTTAGGGTAATTAATAATTACATATAACAGGTAATTGATAATTGTATCAGAATACATTTTTAAAGTTACCCTCCCAACCCTGTAAACAGACATGGAGAAGTGTGGAGAATTTGAACTGGAGATGTGATTATGTGGTACACTTTCTGAGACCACAGAGTACAAAACCACACTGATTACCAGTCTGGTGTGTACTCCTACAGAAGCTGACCTCACACACAAACACACACACACACACACACACACAAGTGCATTTCCAAAATACCCACCTCAAACATTTTTTACCCCTGAAGACATCAAACTCCACATCAAGCGGCCTCCGCTGGGCTGCCCTGTCTTTATGTTTGTGAACTTTATTGGCATTTTTACAAAAGGGCAATTACCAACATGCCTTGGGCCTCTGAGCTGTTTTTATTGGAGCGTTTGTCATGTACGGCACAGGAGGGAGAGGAGGGGGGGAGGAAGCGGGGAAGAAATGGAAAGCGATGGGAAGGAAAGAAGGGAGATAAATGGAGTGAGCTTTTAATTTGGCTAGGCTCCGTGAAGCTGCATGTGGGGACTGATCCTTAGCAAAGGCTTGCTGCCGTGGTAACGGGGTAAAACGTGGGAGGAGCAGGAGGGGGGGTGGGGGGGGTCAAAGAGAAGGAGAGAGAGAGAGAGAGAGGTACAGTAGCATGTAAATATAAGAGGGGGGTGAGGAAGGGGAGGAGAGAGGAGGTTTGAGAGGAGGGACGCCGGAAGATACGCCTTCACGGAGACACACACAAACACACACACACACGCACACACACAAACACACACACACACACGCACACACACACACACACACACACACACACTTGATAGGAAAGGAAAGAAAAAGGAAAAAGCTGGGAGTGCAGTAGACTGAAAGGAGGAAGGAAGAGGCTGAACGAACAAGCCTGAGTGCGACACACACACACACACACACACCTTACATACACACACCCACCCACCCACACACACACACACACACACACACACACTTTGCTCCAGCCAGGCAGTGTGTGGAGCGTCAGACAGACGGGGAGAGAGAGCGAGGCAGCAGCAGCAGCAGCACTGTGAGGAGAAACCAGAGCCGCTGAAACACCAGACGTCTGCCGGAGCTGCCTGACAGTCCTAAATCAGGGTTTACAGCAACATTTGATGTCAGTTGTGATCCTCAGTGCTGACAGAAGGCTCGTCTCCTGGTGGGAAAGTCCTACAGTTGATCTCCCCGAGCATCTTTACGGACTGAGACCTGCTCCAGAGAGTTTTCACTCAAAACAGACATCTGAAAGGATACAGCAGGATTGCACTCTCTTTCACAAGGAGAGTTTAATCATCTGGACTTTGCAGACAACCTGCAGACTTTCTGACAATTCTTGAGTTTACTTCAGTAGGTTTTGTAGAGTTGAATGTCTGATATAATCCTATTTTTTTTTTTTTTTTTTTACAGTTTTGTTACTCTCTTCAAAGGAAAACCAGACAACTAAAGGACCCACAAGCCGCAAGGATTACTCAGTATTTTTTGATTTCTTTTTCACAAAGGGAGAAGTTATCAGTATTTTGCAGACAATTTGCAAACGACCTTGTGGATAATTTCAGTAGTTGTTGAAGAGTTAAAAGTCTGAGCTAATCATGGTTTTGGAGTTTTAAAAACCCATAGGATTTACAAGCAGCAGGATTGCAAATATTTTTAGGATTTCTTGTTCACAAATGAAGGAGAGAAGTTTAGTCATCTGGACTTCGCAGACAACCTGCTGACAAATTTATTTCAGTAGCTGAAGAATGCTGGTTTTTTGAGTTTTGTCCATCACACCAAACTAAAACCAGACGACTGACGTACCTACAAGCAGCAGGATTACAAACCTTTTTCACAAAAGAGGTCATTTGAGTCATGAGTTTACAGACAATCATTCATTTAATTTAATAGGTTTTAAGTTAAAAGTCTGAGCTAATCCTGATTTTGGAGTTTTGATCATCACTTTAAAGGAAAACCAGACAACTAAAGGACCAACAAGCAGCCCGATTACAAAGAGTTTTTTGAGTTTAATAATCTGTTTTCTGCAGACAACTTGTAAACAAAAAAAATATTCTGAAGTTGGAACTGTTTAATGATTTAACGATATCCTGACTTGCTGACAATCCTTCAGTTCAGTTCAGTAGGTTTTGTTGGATCACTTAAAGGCAAACGACAAGCACGAGGATTACAGACAGATCACAATCAGGGAGAAGTTTAATAATCCAGATTTTACAGACGAACTACCAACAATCTTTGGATTTATTTTACGAGTTGTTTTAGAGTGAAATGTCAACCAGACAACTGAAGATTGTGTTCACCTGATTTTTATTTTGCAAAGAGTAATTTGCAGTGAAATTTCATATTTTGGGAGTTTTTTGTGTCGTTTCAGAAGCAAATCAAGGACAACTTTACCCAGATCACTGACGGATCTGAAGCTGACGGGATTACAAAACCTCGTCAATTTTTACTTTTATTTTTTTCCTTTAAGTGAGAATTGTCGTTTGGATTTTGGTTTCTCTGTCATCTCATGAGACTTCTACTAAGGACACTGTCCGCTGAATCTTTTCTAAGGCAGCAAGGAGTTAACTGTGACTCTTAATGTCTTGTGGTTGCTCACCAGACTTTTGCGGACATCCTTTTACATTTTCATAGATGCATGACGGCTCTAACAGCTGCTGCTGCGACTCAAGGACTTCAAGGACTGTCTGCTGTCATTTTTTAAGAAACTGTAAAAGTTGACATTGAAGAAGCAGGATTTGGCTCTGATTAAATAGAAACTGCACAGATCGGCTTCAGAGGCCACATCGAGAGCTGGGTAAGTGAAACAAAGTGGCTGGTGGTTTTCTCTGGAGGAGGAGATTCTCAGGGTTACTTGGGGATTTTGCAGTTTGATGTTTGGCACCTGTTGCATCTGTGCAATCAACTGCAGCTACTGTCTGATTCAAGGACTCCCACTATGGTGATTTTCTGTAGAAGAGAAGTAAGTTGAGAGTTTATTATCATTTACACGTGGAGCATAATTTGGATTTTTGCTCCTTCCTGCACCCGTTCTGCCACAACTACATCAGTGAGCTCTTAATGAGAGAAGAGTCTTCAGTCATGCTACCAGCTCTGTGAGGCTGTACTGACACTTTAATGTTCACCCTTTTCACTATCCTAGTTAAGCTTGTTAGCAAGCTAATTTGCTAATTAGCCCTAAACATAAAGTAAACCTGAGGTTGATGGGAATGTCATTAGTTTTGCAGATTTGGCCATAAACCAAAGTGACAAAGGGGAATTTTGACCTCATGATGGTGCTAGATGAAAAGTCAGAGGATCACCAAAGTTTACACAATTTATCCTGAGGGGGAAATGAATGTTGGTACAAAATTTCACAGCAATCCATCCAATAGTTGTTGAGATTTCACTCAAAATCAGAAATATCAACCATCTAGTAGATGTTGAGATATTTCACAGGCTAAATGAAACTTTTGACCTCCAGGTGGCGCTAAAAGAGAAGTCAGAGGATGAGTTATCAGGATTCATCCACTGGGCACAATGAATATCTGGGCCAAATTTCATATCAATCCATCCAGTAGTTGTCAAGATATTTCAATGAAAGACAAAAATGTGCAACCCCATGGTGGCGCTAGAGGGACTGTCAGAGGATCACCAAAGTCAGTAGGATTCATCCTTTTGGGAACATGAATGTCTGCACAAAATTTCAAGGCAATCCATCAAATAGTTGTTGAGATATTTCAGTCTGGAGCAAAGTGGTGGACCAACGGACAGACTGACATTACCCTCCTTAGAGCCATGCAGCTAGTATGACTAAAAACTGCCTGCAGGGTAGAGTTAGAGTCACAGTCTTACATACTGTACATTTGAACTTGTTTAGTATGGACATACTGCAAGGATCAAATCTATGAGATCACATATAAATAGTGTTTTTATCTCCTGGGAGCAACTAAGGAACAGCTGCAGCAGCCGTAGCCTTTCTGCCACCCACATTCCCATCAACAAGAAACAAACGCTGATATTTTAAGAAGCAGGCAATGATTGACCTTCTCCTGGTTTCAATTATTCTTCCCTTTAGGATACGGAGAGTAAGATTTCATCTCTCTGTGACAGACGATAACGACGAAGTCCGCCTGGCAAGAATCTGTGAGTTTTCCAATTGCATTTTCTCCCTCCTCCCACCCACAGTTCATGGTTTTGGATGCTTCAGTGAGAAACAACAACAACCACATCAGGAAATTGTAATAAGGGCTAAATAATTGGAAGGCAGAGTTTTGAGATGTGTCAGCAAAAATCTTTAGAAACCGGGAGACAGAAAGACACCAGACAGCTGACACATCTCTGATAGTCTGATAGCGAGAGCAGTTTGTTTTTCTTTAGAAAAAAAAACAAAAAGAAAAACAGGAAACAGATAAAAGTCTACAAACTTAAATCCAACTGACCCCATAAAAAGAACAGATAATTAGCTTTTTCAACAACAACATCGGAGGAAGAACCCAGATAGCTTTCAGAGCGGCTCTCTGAACCCTTCATGAACTTTGGGGAAAAGAGGAGTTTTTATTAGTTTGGATGCCTTTAACTGAAAAACTTTCAGCAGATAAGCCATCTGAGAGAAAGCAGTAAAAGTTAATGATATATTAGAGTTTTTCATAGTTCTGGAAGGGAAAAAGAATTTTAGATGATTTCAAAATTTTAAAGCTTGAGTTAAAAATGTATTTCAAGAGTTTGGAAAGTTCATAAAATGAAAGCTCATGAAAATGAAGGTTTATTTGCTCCTCTTCTTTAAGGTGAACCTTATTCTTTTTCTCATCGTTACAGGTCCAAGGACATCTTTTTCCATCATTCACCATCTCCTTTTTCAGAGATCAGAGCTGTAAAAAAAAACTCCTCTGCTGACACCAACAAAGCATTTTTCTCTTTTTCTTCTTCAAAGACGCTTGTTAAAGGACATTTTCCAGCATCGCAGAGCTCTTTTCTTTGGATATTTCCATCGTTTCTTTTTCCAATCTGAAGATTTTGTTGGATGTTTTGAAGTTTTTTTGCCCTGTAAATGATTTTCAGCTCAATGGTCAGATGACCACAGAAACAACGGAGACCATGAGGAGGTGATGTGAGGACACTGACAGCTTTTGGAGGAAGCAGAGGGTCCGATGGGAGAGTGTGTGTGTGTGAACAGAGTGTGTTTATGTGAAGAAACTCTGTGTTTGTGAGTGGAGTTGCACGCATGTGCATCCAAATGCTACAGTGCACTGCAGACGGGCCCAGACACCCATTGATTGTTATTTCCTGTTGCTCAATATTTGTTGACTCGCTGTGAGGAAAACAAATCAACCAGTCAGATATGAAAGAAGGAAATCTCAGCACGGACAAACAAAATTTCCAAATATTTCTTGTGGAAACGCTGCAGAGCCAAGCTGGAGGTCGGACCAGTCAGCTGTCACAGTCTGGAATGTGTTGCTCTGATTTCATGATTACGGAGAACTCTCCTCTTCTGCTGTTTTTGTTTTTCGGCAGAGTTTTATCCTAAACTAATTGTTTTTTGGGAACAAAGCGGTCCAAACACTTGTTTTCATTTCGCTGAGACGGACCATCAGACGGCTGGCGGCGACACACAGTCTCAGAAAAAAACAGGAAAAAAAAAGGTCTTGATGTCACAGATGTGTTTTGATGAGTGACATCTTGGATTACAGCAGTGCCTCAAAATTTCCACCTAAATTAATTGCAGGAGCATCATGGGAGTTGTGACGACACAATAAAAGTCTGGGTCTTAACTGGTGTAGCAAGATGCACTGGCAATATCATTAACTATATTATAATACAAATGTACAATTATATATTTTAATCAAACACAATAATTGATAGCTTAACAATATTAATTTTTTTTTCAGTTTTAACAGCACATTTAATCAATATGACCTCATAGGTATTTATTTTCCTTTAAGAGGATTATTTAACATTTTCAATCTACTAAATTTAGCTTTTTTGTCCTACTGCTACACCAACATTTTTGAGAACTTTTTAGGAGACAATTCACCAGCTATTTTGAAGATTTTGGACGCTTTTTGGCAGCATGCTCCCAGGAGGACTGATGTCAGGCGGAGGGGGTCGTGGTGGCGGCGGCCTGTGCCTGCTGCGGTGGCTGGGTCTCAGGCTGTGGTCCCGTCGGGGGACCCTGGTGTTCGCTCTGCTCTGGTTTGGCTCCTGGTTGTTCCTGAACGGCCTGGTTCTGGTCCACAGGAGCATCCTGTCTGACTACTGCACCGACGACAAGAGCAAGAGGATCCTGCACAGACTGGTGAGTCAGAAACCTACTCAGACGTTTTTATTATATTTATTTTATTTTATTTATATAAGGAATATACAAAAAAATCAAAATCATTGACCTCAAGATTTTTTTTGTCATATTTTGATTATATATTGACTTATTACCTAACTGACATAGAGCTGCAGCTGATTAGTTGACCGACAGAAAATTAATCGGCAACAGTTTTTATAATCGAATAATCATTTTAGCCTGTTTTAAAAGCAAAAATACCAAACATTTGGTGGTTCCAGCTTCTCAAATGTGAGAATTTGATGCTTTTCTTTATCATACATAATAATAAATGAAATACCTTTGGGTTTTTGAACTGTTGGTCTGACAAAAACGTGTATTTGAAGACGTCAACTTGGACTGTGGGAAATTATAACAGCCATTTTTCAATATTTACTGACATTTTATAGACAAAAGGATTAATTGAGAAAATAATCGTCAAATTGGTAACTAAATTAATCGTTAGCTGCAGACCTAAACTGATGGTTTGTCTGATTTATACAAATCTGATACGACCTGCAGCCTCTGTGTTTGTACAAGTCGGACTGACTTTTGTTTCCACTGATGGTTGTGAAGCTTTCTGAGTCACAGTTACACCAAATTAGTACACGACAAATGCATTAATGCTATAGATGGGTTGTGTGTTTGTATTTGCGTGCCGTCAGTCAGTGTGTTTGTATATGAACGTGTGCATGAATCAGGATCTGTTGCAAATCTTTGTCTAAAAATAAAAAAAAACCTGTAAAGCAGCTCTGTGCTGAGGTTTGGAGTCGAGTCGGTACATTTTTTATTTTGATCATCAACAGTGTCAGCTAACCTGTGTCCTGTTTAAGTTTCATTTTAATCGATTTTGGTTTTACCTTCATACCTTGATATGGTACTGTCTATTAAAGATGCCCTCTGCTAAAAAAAAACATGCCTTTCTTCTTGTTCTTGGTTGTTCTCTTCTCTCTGCAGAATGATGTACGTGCAAAGTTTGTTTTCACATTTATCAGCTGAAGCATGAAAGTTTCTCTGAGCTCAGCTTAAATCTCAGTTTAACGCCTGGACTAACCAATCAAACCCATCATGATCCAGTATGCAACCTGAAACCTCCAGCGCACAAAAACTGAGAATGGACTTTACAGTGAAGTAGGAGGCATCTTGTGTCCATCAGTTACACTTCTGAAATGAAATACATTTGCATATTCACAGATTCTGGAGTTTTACATGAAGACAAGGAGGAGATGTCGTTCTAAGAATTTCTATGAAATTGCACTCCTTTGTGTCTTGAAACATGTCTTGAGGGGATCTTTAAATGGTAAAATAGTTGCTGCATCAATATTGCAGATATAAAGAAGTAATTCTAAAAATGTTGGCATTGAACATTAAACCTCCCCTCCAGACATGTCATATATAAAAAATAGTCATTGCATTGGAACAATAATGTTTGTCTGATTTGGTTTTTCCACTAAAACAAATAATTTCCAGTTTAAAATCCTTAAAACTGCATCTACTCCTTCTCTCTCATTAAAAATTCCAGAAGCTATAAATATGCAAATATATCTTATCTCAGAAGTTTTCATGCTGGACTCAAGATGTCTCTTTCTTCACTGTAAAGTCCATTCTCAGTGTTTATGCACTAGAGGCTTCAAGTTTCCACATCGCAACCGTGTCAGTTGCATACTGGACCACAATTTGGCTGATAAACTAGTTATGATGTCACAAATCCTGCTCGTAGGCCCGACACAGATTTTCAGTGAGCTCAAACAGACTTTCTGTTATCAGCAGATGAATGTAAAAACAAACTCTGCACATAAATCATTCTGCACAGAGAAGAAGAGAACAACATCCAACAAGAAGAAAAACATTTTTTTTGAGTGGAGTTTTTTTGATAGCTGGTTGTCCACTAATTGGAAGATCGGCGGTTCGATTCCCGGCTCCTCTCGTCCGCATGTCGATGTGTCCTTGGGCAAGATACTGAACACCTAATTGCTCCTGATGGCTGTACCATCAGTGTGTGAATGATTACATTTCCTTTGATGGTCAGGTTGGGACCTTGCATGGTAGCCCCTGTACTCATTCAGCATATGAACGTGTGTGAATGGGTGAATGTCATTCATAGTGTAAAAGCGCTTTGAGTGGTCGGAAAGTCCATTTACCATTGACTTGTTGTATCTTGTGTTGTTTAGAGTACTGATACTTGTGTATATATATATAACAAAAAAATCAAGTTGGTGCCATTCTGGCTCTGGTGTTACTAATCAAATTAAAACAAGCTTTTGTTGCCTGCTATCAATTATCTGATATCTGAATGTGCTTGAATGCATCACCAACTTGAAAAATAAGATGTTTCATAGTGATGGATTATCTCTCTGCAGAAAGTCTTGCATGTGGATTTTTATAGTAATTAATGGAAACCAAAGGGTGCCTGGAAGGAAGGAAAACAATCTAAAAACTGATTTGGAAAATGATCCACAGGAATGTAAAGTACCTCCAGTTAATGGGACACAAACATGCAGAAGCCTCAGTGCTGTGTGTGTTTTAGTGTCTGCCGCTGTGTTTACAACCCAAACACCCGTCTGTGTTTACTTCTGCTTGTTTGTCGTCTCTTCAGCTTTAAAGACTTTCTTCAGAATATTTACGGTCTGAAGGACAAACTGTGGCTCCCATCGACTGTCTCTGTGAAACCCGCCGACGATCATCAGTCAGGCAGTTACTGTAAACAGGCAGGCGAGGGGAGATAAACGGCCAGAGGTCAATAGCTCTTAATGGCCTGCTGCTCTTATCCACCGCAGCATCTACTCGTGCACTGTGGGTAAACACAGATAACAAGATGCTCTCTCTTTTCTTTTCCATCTCTTAGTCTTCCAAACTTCCACTCGTCACTTTCTGCACTTAAAAACTTTAATTCTCTCTCCCATTTCTGGATTTATTTTTTCTCTATGTCAACTTTACCCCCCATACTCCATTCCTCATTCATTTTCCTTCCTGAGTCTGTATTCCCATTAAAACTTTTTTTTTTTACACAATATCCTTAATTTTAGTGGAACATAGGAACTCAGGGCTCTCCTGGATAGTGTAAAAATCTTATAGATTTACATTATGACCACCAGTTTAAATTATTTAAACTTTATTTCTGAGAAATCATGTTCTGTCTGTCATTTTGGTGGATGACTAAATACTACAATGCCCATGAGCCTCAGCTGCTGTTGCTATGGAGAGAAAACCAGTCATATGTGTGAATTAGAGCGGTAATTAATTCACAATGCTTTGCTGCTGAAGTTATATTGAAAAAATTTAAAAGCAGACCAATTTAATCTGTGATCGAAACATTGTGATCATCAGCTTGATCGAATTTTAAATGGGACATATTCTGCTTTTTGTGGTTTTCCGTAATTTATATCCTGTGCTGATGTTGGATATTAAACATGGTCAAAGTTCCAATGCTTGAGGTGAATGTGTGTAGAAATGCTGCCTGCAAGTCAAAGCGCAGGGCTTCAACCTGCTCTGGTCGTTTGTTTCTACTTCTCTAAAGAGCTGGCTCATCACACATGCCCATAAACGGCCATCTATTCTGTAGCCCTGGTTGCTAAGGTGGTTGCTAAGGTGTTTCCATGTGTTGTCCACTCTCATATTTCAGATGTGATTCAGCTCCAACATGTACGGATGGATTTGAGAAGTTGACATTTGGAGTAAAGAAGGAGAAAAAGAAGTGAAATCCTGCTACTATAGTTTGTTTACGTAGCCTCCGGAGTCGGAGGAAGCTTCCTGAAGCTGACCAATCAGAACAGAGTGGGCTCATCAGGAGGCGGGGCCTTAAAGAGACAGGCGCTAAAACAGTCTGTTTCAGACAGAGGCTGAACTGAGGGGCTGCATAAAGGACCAGTAGAAGATAAATAAGGAGTTTTTAACTGGAAATCATGTAAAGATATCCCAGTAGAGCCCCAGAATATAAATGTAGAGCTGGAAATATGCAGAATATGTGTCCTTTAAGCTTGGTGATTGGCTGTTTTATCTGAAGAACCAGATATTTTATTTTAGTTGTTCATCTTTTGTACTGATGATTTAATCAGGGGAGTTTCATGTTAATCCAAGCTGTAGATGAGACTAACATTGTTTATGGGAAAAATGAATAAGACCAGAAAGGAACCAGAAGTGTCTGTTCAGCTCACCACACCTCCTATAACAGCCCTCATGAGTCTCATGTTTTACATCACGTTTTAATGCTTTTGTTCATCACTTGTGATGTAAGAACATAAGATTTCCACACAGTCAGAGAAATAAAAAGCATGCGTCCAGGGTTAGGGTTAGGGTTAGGGTTAGGGCATTTGAGTGACAGCTGCCATCTAGCGGTCGTAGTAACTGTGAGGTGGGACAGTGGTGCAGTTCAGATGACGTTTATATATGTGTACTGATTTCCTCATTCAGCGGAAGAGGATGGATGGAGGCTTTAACCCAACAGTGGACTTTGTTTCCTGTTTCTAACCGCGAATCTGGACAGTTTTTCAAAAAGCGTAACTACAATCGTCCCCTAACCTTAACCCCGTGGTTATTATTGTAGCCATGACGATGAAGGTGGCCTAACTTTAAGGAAGTAGTAACTTTAACCCACCACATGTTTCTCTAACCTTAACAAAGTGATTATTTTAACCCAAAGCATGATCTTTAAACCTAACCAGACCTTAACTACAGTGTTGTCACATCATTATAGTTTAACAATGATGTGTGACAAACAAATTATGTCGTCCAGCTGATTACTGCCGATAGAAAACGCTCCGATGTGTCGTTCTGGAGTCACATGATCAAGCCATGTATTTGGATGGTTAATTTGAAGGACTTGTTGAATCTTAGCGCATCACTGAGCACATTAGAGGAGGTTATACCAGCGACTGGTTCAGGAGTAGTTTAGTTCAGTCTTTCCATGACTCTTCTTATTTTCCATTACAGTTATTTTGTAGTTCAGTAATTTGGAGACAAGAAACATTTATAGCCTTTCATGCTGTTATTCTGCGTCTCTGTGGACAATTGGCACACCCTACAAAAACAATGATTCAACTGACAAAATGAGACTTGGAGGCTTCCCAAATTATCAAAGTTTGCCCTGAATTGTTGTAACAACATAGATCATCTCTGCAATTATTACAAATCATAGGCGATCCACAGATAGTCAACACAATGTGAACAAAACTGAACTAAAACTCAAATCTTCTCTGTTACTTTGGCCTTTAACTTTTGGTTTTTGTTCCCCCTGAACAAACAATGTTTGAACATTTCAGTGACTTGATGAAAGCAAAAAATCTGTTTGTCTTTAGAGTCGGCGTCTCATCAAAGTTTTCCATCACACAGGCCGTGATGTCACTCTCCCTCCTGATATTAAAACCTCTTACAAATCCAAAGTGGAAACTGATGAAATCCCAAATAAACAGAGAGATCCAAAGTCAACAAATACCGCAAGTTTTCTGAACTAACACTGCATTTTTGCTCCATCCGTCACATTGTTTGAAATGCTCTTGGAAGTTCAGAGAGGGGTTCCAGTAACATATTGACCGAGAGCAACAAGAGGTGTTGTGTTTCCAGAAGCTGATTTGGCTCCTCACACAGCAGTAATGCAGTACAGATGTAGTTCTGCTCCATGAAGCTCCATTTACCAAAATCAGTTTGAAAATGTTGAGAGTTTTAAAACAAAAAGCTCAAGTTGTGTTCGCTGACTGATGGATAATGCTGCTGTCGTTGCGGTGAATTACCGTATTACTGCTGCGATTTCACCACGGCCGGGGGTTCAGGCTTGTCTTAACTGCTCCAGGTGTCGTAGTAACCTGAACGAATCTTTTCTTCCTTCCTGTGGGCTCATCCCTCCATTCTTAGACTTTTCAACCTGCCTTTGAAGAAACGGATTAAACAGCGTGTATGTGTTGAAACTGCTTTTCAGCGAAGTACTTGACACTGAGTAAAACATGAATGCAGAGGTTCTGAGTGAAAAGTTTAGCTTTGTGTTTACATATGAGTAATAACTTGTGAAAAAGAGAGACGGACAAGGAAGAAATTTAAAGTGAGGCAAAGAAACTTCCAAAGACAAACTAAATACTTAAGTAAAAGTACCAATACAGCATGTAAAAATACTCCATTACAAGTAAAAGTCCTGCATGAAAGTGAATAAAAGTACATAAGTATTATGAGCTTGATGTAGTTAAAGTATTGCAGTAAAAGTACATAAGTATTATGAGCTTGATGTAGTTAAAGTATTGCAGTAAAAGTACATAAGTATTATGAGCTTGATGTAGTTAAAGTATTGCAGTAAAAGTAGTGGTTTGGTCCCTCTGACTGATATATTATTATATATGACATCATTAGATTATTAATAGTGAAGCATCAGTGTTAGAGCAGCATGTTACTGTTGTAGCTGCTGGAGGTGGAGCTAGTTTACACTACTTTATATACAGTTAGCTAGTTTAGTCCAGTGGTTCCCAACCTAGGGGTCGGGCCCTCCAAAGGGTCAGCAGATAAATCTGAGGGGTGGTGAGATGATTAATGGGAGAGGAAAGAAGAAAAAACAAAGTTCTGATACACAAATCTGTTTTCAGTTTTTGGACTTTTTCTCTAATCTTTGATTTTTGCTGAAATATTGGATCATTTGAACATTTATTGAAATGAAAGCATGTGAGAAGTTTAGAGGGAAAAATCACTATTTGGTGGAGCTGTTAACAACTCATAGACATGTGAAATGTGACCCCGACTACACACTGCTTTTTGTAAGACGTCAAAAGACAAAAAGGTTGGAAACCACTGGTTTCATCTTTAACAATGTGTTGTATTTTAAAAGCTTGTTATATTATCCATTGTGTCGAATCTTCATCTGAAAAGTAACTAAAGCTGTCAAATAAATGTAGTGGAGTAGAAAGTACAATATTTCCCTCTGAAATGTAGAAAGTAGCATCACATGGAAATACTCAAGTAGGATTTTTCATGCAGGACTTTTACTTGTAATGAACTATTTTTACGTTTCTATATTGGTACTTTTTCTTAAGTAAATGATCTGAATACTTCGTCCACCACTAGACACAGCATGCAAATCATTTGCTATATTATCATAGCAGCAGTTGGATCAGTCCAGAAGGTTAGATGTTTATATGTTTACTGTGTGTAGGACTGTGCTGTCGTGGGACAAAGATAAAAATACACTCTTGGGAAACTCTTGGTTGGTGCTCAATCATCTCAGAGACGTCCACTCTGAGCTGGAAGCTGCTGGAGATTTCAGTATGAAAACAAACCATCTTATTTTGAGGCTTAAGTCATACAAGTCAAACTCTGTCTGGTTTGGGAATTAGTGATAAATTTCAGCAAACAGCAAATGTTGACTGACTTCACCTCACTTTATTTTCTGTCCATATTCTAAATTAAATTTGTTTCTACTGCTGCAACTTGTCATTTTAAAGGCAAAACAACAATTATTATCAGTTTTTTATCACAGATACACCTTTCTTTCCACCATGTGCCTCATTCATCCTGCTGCAGAGTGAACAAAGAAAACGTTTTTTTTTTTATTAGGACACACATCAAAGAAGAACCATATTCCCTTTGCCATTACCCCCGTGTGCCCTGATGTCAATATTACAACATCAAACAGAATTATAATGTAAAATTCCCTATCAAGTCTATCTGAATCCTCTATATTTCTTATTCATGCCAGGTTTCTGAAAGAATGATATTTATTTTTAAAAAAAAGACATCTAAAAGCATCAATGTTGGAAAAGCCAAAGAACTATAACTTTTGAAAAACTTATCCACAACCTGAAAAAAATGTATAAATGTAGGTGTGACCAGGCTTAATATAACATAATAATAAACTGTGGTCATACGTACATTTCTTTTCAATTCAGTGACTTATTTCTATCCAACAAATCACACCACTTCTTGATTTTTCCACAGTGAGGTATATGCAGCTCTGTCACTTCCCTTCACATTCTCTGCTGTGTAATATTTATGTTGACTCTGCAGCTCTGCACATATGGTTTGTGTTCAGGCACAAATTTGTGTGTTTCTGGAGACCCTCTGACTATTTATGGTCTAATGGCTGATGTGTTTCTAACCCTGTCCCTGCATGTCTCTGGCATGCCTTTGCCTATTTATGGCCTGACGCTACATTTTTAATGGCCTACCTCTATTTTCTAATGCAGTCTGGTTTGTTCTTTCACAGGGGGAATATCAGGTTTATCTATACCCAGTGACTCAGACTCTGACATATCATGAATCTAACTTGGTACATTTGTGAATTTTATGATCTCTTGCAAACTTTGGTGTTGTGTCTTCTTGCATGCTCATGCAGGAGTCACGAATACGGTGTTTCTTTTGATTAAACGTCAAAATTATTGTAAGAGAAAATTATCTTGTGTTGCAAATTTGATGGAACATGTGCCAGAATGACACATACGAGCAAGGTCATGGTTTTAAAAGGAAATGAACAGTGATCTCCGATGTTAAAGTCTAGTGTTTCGATGACCCATCCATCCACCTAGACCTTAAAACCATTCATTTTTACTTTTCTTTACAGATACCTGATACTAATGTTTACTACAAACTTAAGTACAAAGAGCGCTGCGGTTCTTATTTTTAACTGATGTTAAATTTGAGCATCTTGATGAGTAGTGTCTGAATTTATTCCTCTTAGGCAGCAAACAGCCCCAACAACCTTCACCAGGGCTGCCTGTATGTAGCCTGAAAGACAAAACCCAGGGCAAAAAAATGTCAGAAAGGCACTCAATGCACTCACTGCTGCTCATTAAAGGACACATATTCTATACATTTCCAGCTCTATATTTATATTCTGGGGCTCTACTGGAATATCTTTACATGATTTCCAGTTAAAAACTCCTTATTTATCTTCTACTGGTCCTTTATGCAGCCCCTCAGTTCAGCCTCTGTCTGAAACAGGCCGTTTTAGCTCCTGTCTCTTTAAGGCCCCGCCTCCTGATGAGCCCACTCTGTTCTGGTTGGTCAGCTTCAGGAAGCTTCCTCCGGCTCCGGAGGCTACGTAAACAAACTATAGTAGCAGGGTTTCACTTCTTTTTCTCCTTCTTTACTCCAAATGTCAACTTCTCAAATCCATCCATACATGTTGGAGCTGAATCACATCTGAAATATGAGAGTGAGCAACACGTGGAAACACCTTAGCAACCACCTTAGCAACAAATGTTTAACATCTGACATCAGAACAGGATATAAGCATGATACATCTTCATTGATGTTTAAAATAACTGAATTAATTAAAGCAGCTCAAATGAGTGTATCAACATTTTCATCAACTCAGATCTTTTCTCATCTGGTCGATGTTCAGAGACACATCAACCAAAAATAAAAATAAAAAGGAGGGGACAAAAACAGGATTCCCCAGTGACACCTTTGTGTATGATACAGTGAAAATCTGTGAATTTAAACTCACGTACTGCCTAAAAAATTATATTTTTTTGTTAGAAATTTGTAAAAACTAAAAACACTGGAAGCAAATGAAACAGTGACAGGTTGAAAGTCAGTACACAGGAGGGAGGTTTGTGGAGGTCTTGACACTCAAAACAAACACGCTGACATTTTAGTGTGACGGCGGTGAGGCGAGACGACCTGACGATGGTCTCTCTGTCGCCTCTGGCAGGAAGACTTAGCTCCTGTCTCTGAGGAATGACACAAACACACCGTTTAGAAGCTGAAGGTTGATGGAGTGAAACGCAGCCGAAGGGTAAAAAAAAACATCCCTGATGACATTTTTGTTGTTGAAGTCAAAGTTTACACTGTCTTTCATGTTCTAACTGAGTTTCATGATCCTCAGACCCTCGAGAACTGTTGAAAACCTTCTTGTATCTCAGAAGTCAGCAGAAACATGGAAAATACTCTATTACAATCAAAAATCAAGCAAACAACATTTTATCAAAGATCTGCCGGTTTTTAAAGGTATAATATGTAATTATTCCACATTAAAATGTCTAAAAACAACTAGACCTATGTTATATATGTTGTTGAGTTGTGTACTTACATTATCCCAAATGTTTCCAACAATATTCAAACCCAGAGAAATCTGTAATTTAATCAAAGTAACGGACCGTTTCATTAGGTCGCATGTCAATGGCGTCATACCTCCTCTACCAAAGAGTAAACACGCACAAGATGCATACGGCGGCGCTGTGTTTGTCCGCTACAATGGCGTCTACCAAAGAGTAACTTACACACATACAAGATAATACATCGGCGTTGTGGTTGTTCCACACAAACTGTTATAAATTCTCTCTTGTAAGTTCTCTCTTGTTCTACAACTGAGTCTGTGCAGATGTTAGAAGTCAGCAGCTGTTGGTAAATCAACCCAGACTGTAAGATAAATACAGAGAACTGACAGGAGGATGAATCTCAGGTAAATCCTGGATTTGTGTTCTACAGGTGATTTATAGCTGCAGGTCACAGAGCTGAAGGGAAATCAAAGAGTTCATTTTCTCATCTGGCTTTTCTACAGAAACTCATGAATGTTGTGTTTGATGTTTGAGCCCCGACAGCAGGAAAAATTCTTAAATCGATTCAAAAGAGGGATAGAAAAAACATGCATGTAATTTCATTTCCTGTGACTTTATTTCAAACAGCGTCAGAGTGATTTTTGTTGCAGTCCACCCTCCACCGTCTCTGAAACTGTGAAGATTAAACTGAACATGACAGCTGTGATATAACAAACAAAACTAAACATATTGTTCTGTCAGCGTCCCCACATGGGCGCCTAGTTACAGTTAAAAATGCAAGTGCAAGATTAATTGTCAGGCGGTATGGCAGGAAATCATTCATTCATTTAATTAACACCTGAAAGTGCCATTTCCTGCAATGCAGAGCCTTCAGTCATGATCAATAAAGCTGCTCTTTCACTATGAAGCTCAGTTTATATTGCACTATATATTAATATATTAGGTCTCTTTCTGTCCTTCCTGAGTCTGCACTTCAACACACTCATGAATACACTGATCTGGTTTGAATAAGTGAAAATATGATCCAATGCTGTGTCTCAAATCTAATACTTCTGTACTTACACTTAACATTTTGAGTGCATAAGTGTGTTCACACTGAGAAGTATGGGAAACGCAGTGCACTGTGAATACCCGGATGGTGCGCTCAAAACAGTCAAAAAGTTGAGTGTGGAACTGTGGACACTTCTCGCCCTCAATGGTCGCCATCTTGGCTACGTGGCAGAAGGGGAGGGACCACTTTTCAAACTGGAAATGGCGGCCGGGTACGTTGTAACTACGGTGAACATCGCCGCATTATACAAATGTAAGTTATACATGTGTTTTTTAGCACTAAGCACCACTATACTGTTGTCGGTTATAAGCAATCAGTATGTTTGTTGGGTTGATTTAGCAGTCTGTAATGATTTGGTAGCGTGAACGATAACGCTAACGCTAGCTAATGCTAATTTGCGATCGTCATTTCCAGTAAGTGCACAACGGCTGTGTTTGATTTGAGACGACACTACCCTGTAGAAATTCTCGCACTACGCCAGTAATATATAGTGTACACAGTGTACTACATGAAAGTGTACTAACAGAAGTATGTGATTTGAGACACAGCTCAGGTCTGTTAGCTATGTAGTGTGTTAGAGTAGCTAGCTAGCTAAAACCAGCTAGCCGAACAGCTTCTCCATTCACATCCTTGCACATCACACCATAACCTATAATATTATACCTGGCTCAGCCAAGCTGTTTAGCTCACTAATAAATGAAAGTAGATGTGAAAGAGACACAAGTGTTGGCAGTTCTTCTCTCTCTGTGGCTCCTGCAGCCAAATCCTTAAATGTTTCTCTTCATAAATCAGTGAAACACACTCCAAAACTGATTTGTTATTCAGGAAATAACTGCTCATCAGTCTGCTCACTTATCCACCGCACTAAATCCTTTCTTCATAATCACTAGAAGGGCTTCAGAAATCACACACACACACACACACACACACACACACACACACACACACACACACACACACACACACACAGGCAACCTAAACAGATCTTCTAGGCAAACAATCAAGTGGTTTGAAGTGCAGAGTGTCGTCCCAAGCAGCTGGCTGACAGACAGGTCCGTCGGGGGGTTCCTGTACCCACAATGCACTGCGGTGTGGTGTCAGAGAAGTAGGTCCTGCAATGTCAGCCAACACCAAGGTCACACACACACACACACACACACACACACACACACACACACACACACACGTACACACACACAGAAAATTGAGAAAACATATAAATAGACAAAAATGAACATTTAAAATGGAGAGCTGATTGTTTCCTTCAGGATGTATTTAAGATAACTGACCAAACCAAATGTTTGTTGATTTTAAGATTTATTTTTCTAACGATTCCAGACATTCATTAGTCTCCATTTGTTTATGTTTGCTGTGAAAATCAATTAGAAGACTCTGCAAACATAAACTCTGCATACATTTTCATCCAGGCTGACGGCCATTTTGTGATGAAGCGCAGATTGATTTTAAAAAGTCTGCATGTCATCATCTCATTATGATAATGTAACTTTAACAGCCTTGCTGGTAATGAATTTGATGGATTACATCATGGATTCATAATCATTTTCATACTGACATTGTTTGTAACACACAAACACGAGGACCTTTAGCTCCCTGCCTCATTCTGAGGAAACTCCTACGGGTTAACCGCAATATTGTCACATCATAAACCATCATTATTGTTTAACAATGTTGTGTAACAGTTTGGAAAACACAGACAGATGATGTTGTCCTGCAGATTACTGCCTCCAAACTGTCGTTGTGGAGTCACATGGTCAAAACATGTATCTGGTCTTTTAATTTGAAGACTTGTTGAAATTAAGAGATTCTGTTCATTAATTATTTAAACTTGTTCCTTCAGTTGAATGTTTGAACTTCTCTGTGCAGAATGATGTATGTTCAGAGTTTGTTTTCACATTCATCTGAGCTCATTAAAAATCAGATTTAAGGGGGATGGGCCTATGAGCAGGATTTGTGACATCGCAACTTGCCAATCGTGGTCCAGTATTCAAGTTACACATTTGTGATACTTGGAAACTTGTGTCACGTCCTGCCTGGACTTTTTCTGTTATTTTTGGACTCTTTGTGTATTTTGTTCTCTTGAGTTTTCAGTGTTGCATTTATGTTGCCTGGTTTTGTTTTTTTCTGTTTCCCTTGTGTGTTTCCTCCTGTCTTTATATGCACCTCCTCTCACCTGCCCTACATCACTCTGGTTAGCCCAGCCCTGCTCCCAGTGTCTTCCCCAGTTTATCTGCTCCCAGTCTGCCCGTGTGTTGTGTCACCTGTCGTCTGTTTTACTTTAGTTCCTGTTTTATTTTGAAATATTTTCTCCTTGTGTCTTTTCACCGTTACTTCCTGTGTTTGATTACCTCATGTGTTTCACCTGTGTCTTGTTTCCCTCACCTGTGTTTAGTTTGCAATCACACCCTGTGTATTTATAGTCCAGTTTTCAGTTCGGTCTTTGTCGAGTTGACTGCTTTTGTTCTACGTTTATTCTGTGTTCCTGGTTAGTGTTCCTGTGACTTTTGCATTTTCATTAAATATTTCTGCATTGGATCTTGTCTGCCTGCTGTCTCTGCAAATCCTCTGAGATTAGATATATTTGCATATTTATAGCTTCTGTAATTTTTAATGAGGGAGAAGGAGTAGATTTAATTTTAATGATTTTAACATGGTAATTATACTTTTTTTTTTGTGGGAAAAACCATATCAGACACACATTATTTTTCCAAGGAGAGTATCTGTGTTAATACACGTCTGGGGGGGATCTTTAAATCTCCCGACACGTCGACAGGATTGTTCAGGATCTAACAGTAATTAATGTCCTGTGTTTCCTGGTCTTTAACACATTCCAGGTTTATACAGTGAAATCATGTGTAATAAAACAGCTCCTCTCAGGATGAATCCTGAGCTCTATCAGAGTTTTTCATTTAAAGCTAAAAGTCTAAACTGTTTTTCCTCTGGAGAGTTTTCTCTCTTGTCAAGTTCATAATTACTTTTGTCTCACAGTATTTGCTGCAGTGACATAACGGCGCAGGTGATTAAAACACAAAATGTTTCTGATTACCGAAAGCACCCTTTCTAATCATTAAAGTATTGTATATCTTTGTAGTTGCAGCCTGACTGGGCAGGTAGGCTATATCATCATCAGGTATCATTTTGAATTTCAGTGTTATCAATGTGTTTTTGGATGCAGGAAGTAAAGATTTTAGTTCCTCAGATACACCTGTACAGATCAATATAATATGATGGGACATGCACAATAAAGACGCTCACACTGCTAATTTTAAGAGTTTTTTTTCTTTAACAATTTACACCCCATGGTAAAATTTACTGGTATTTAAGAAGCAGTTTTTCCTTTATGTAGTGAGGTAAAAACCATAGACTGCATAAAAATATGGACGTAGTTACCGTGACGTCACCCGTTGGTTTCTGAAGAGCGGTTTTGAAGCTCAAAGCGAGCCGCTCCAGCCGTCGCCATCTTGGCAGTGCGTGACTCTGCCTAACTCCCAGCCAATCAAAAATGGGCAAGAAGGCGGGCCAAATGGCTGAAACAAGCCACCTAGCAGCTGGCGGGCCTGTCACTCAAAGCAGCCATGTCCTTCATTATGCAGAACTTTATGGCTTAATAAAATTTAAACGGGTGAGTTAAAAAAAAAATTCTCCCCCCGTACAGTTGTCATGAAAGAGGAAATTAGCTACAGAGACCAAAACCGTTTTTTGTACCAGGCTGTAAACATGTTTATTTCTGCTGTAAAGTTGGGCATTTAACATGGGGGTCTATGAGGATTGACTCGCTTTTGGAGCCTCAAGTGGTCGTTCAAGGAACTGCAGTTTTTGGCACTTCAGCATTAGCTTCATTTTACAGCCCTAGAGATTTCCGCTTGGTAAAAACAACAGTGTGGAGGTCGGGATTGTGGATGAGTGTGTAGCACAGCTTACTTTCATGTGGTAGACCAGAGTTTGAATTCTGTTAACTGCAACCGTGATCTCTCTCTAACCTGAACCGTACCATAGCTGCCATGTGCAGATATGTTAAAAAGCAAAAATTTAAATTGAATGTTGCATTGAACATAAAAAAACGGTGTTACTGAACATAATCTGGTGTGTCGCAGAGTCATCCTATATTCACTTTCTAATAGAAACAGTATTCACAGCTGTAAAACACAGCGAACAAACAGTTAGCTGTGATAAGTTTATTATAAATGGATTAAATGAGGGAAAATCACTGGATTGTTCCTTTAAGATGTCAAAACTCACCAAAATGTGGGCTGAAGAATGATCACAGAGATGCAGAGAGATGTAATAAAAAGCATTACGTTGTACAGATGTTCATATACACCCAGAAAGGACGCAGTAACACAAACCCAATTAACCACAGATCATTCACAGCGTGTTCAGACAAATTAATCACAGCTACATTTCATACATTTAATTATAGCAGCATCGGTCACTGTCCCCTCATGTAGTATCTGCACTCTAGCCTGTATCTCCGAGGCTCCATCAGTCTTACATGTCGTGTGATAATTAAAGTGGCAGCTGATGGAAAGTCTCTCTCTCTTCTGTTAGCAGCTGTTTGAGCTCAGTGCAGAGCAGAAAATGACTGTGTTTAACCTTCAGTTAACATCGCTGTGTGCTCAGTCAAGAGTTTATGTCTCAGGTGACTTCAGCAGCGGACGAGTTTCTCAGAGACAGAAATGATCCGGCTGTCTGAGTCGAAGCTACAACAACTTTTTCCTCTTCACCTATGTTTGCAGGTTTTATTGGTTTTCACTCCCGTTATTTACAGGCTTTTAGTCACCACATGTCATATATTGCTATTGCCAGAATAAAACGTTAGCACTGTACGTTTCTGCAAACCACAGAAACGTTGAATATCTACGTTTCAACACGTGAAATATGTAGCATATTAACATTTCAACAATACGTATGATATCAAAATGTCAACAAAACATATATCAACATTTCTAAAGTGACGTAGTTCATATGTGATCTATATGAGTTGATCTTTCCTATATAGGAGGAGGAGGGGCAGGTGGACGGTTAGTAAGTTTCTTGAAACCGAAACCAATGTCCGCTTCCCGTTTCAACCGACAAAAGCGAGTGTTTTTAGCAAGACGTTGGGACAATTGCAGCCGTTTTTCTGGCGTGAAAACCCTAACCATTTTTATTTTATTTTAATTTTAGCCCAAACCATGATCTTTCCCCTAACCCTAACCATGTGGTCTTTGTGCCTAAACCTAACCAGACCTTAACCACAGCGTTGTCACACCATAAAACATCATTATTCAACAGGTAGAAATGTTAATATGCTACGTTTGTAGAAATGTTGATATGATACATAATTCACGTGTTGAAACGTAGATTTTCAACGTTTCTGTGGTTTGCAGAAACGTTCAATGCCAACATTTTACTCTGACGACTGGGTTGCAGAATAAGTTCAGCTACTCAGAAATGTCATCAGTTTGCATGTTTCAGATCAGTTTTTCTGAAAATAAATAGTGGCAGAACTTCAAATGGTTTGAGTTGTTTGCCTGTATGTTAAATAAATATCTGGACATGAATGGAGGAGACATAGGAACCATGTTGATGGGGCACAATGTTAGTTAGTTAGATATTTATAGTGTCATGCGCAGTCCACATGCACTTACAGGATGCTAAAATACAGTTACAGTGGTGAAACATTTTTCCCCCTCAGCTGGTCATCATGGTCTTGTCACTCATCTTGACAAGCTGCCATCCTGCCTGAGGCTGAGAGAGTCTGTAGAGCGTCTACAACAGCTGGAAAAACTGATGGAGAACACAGGAAGTTGGCAAGAAAAACCAAACACACAAACAGACATCATTAAGTTGCAACATTTTGAAAGTGTACTTCACAGAGTATCACGAGAGTCCTTGAAAATTACTAGCCTAAATGCTATTTTATAGAGTTCTGGATGGTTCTGCTGTTGACTTTTCATCCAGCACATTGTAAACTGAGGGCTGAGCTGCTTGGCGGTTAGAGAGACTGAAAGGTTGCAGCTTCACTCCTCTGCTCCCCTCAGTGTGTCTGTCAGCTGCTGTCAAACTGTCCCCCGACTCAAACGCCGACCTCTCCACCTGCTCATTCACTCTCATTTCTTCCAATAACAGCTGAGCGCTGAAAAAATGAGCAATCTGTTGTCTCCTGACTCCTACTGCTGTTGCCAAGTAACCGCAAGGAGCCAGATTATAGTACACAGCTTTTCCTCAGATGTTTTTTTTTTTTTAAATTTAGTGGCTGAACATAGTGTTACGTGTCAGATTTTCAGCACAGTTCGAAAGAAAAACCAGCGGACACATGCTGTTAAATTCATGGGTATTTTCTTGGGAACAAAGGAGCATTTTTGGAGGAATGGAGAAACTGCACTCTCAGTACTTTTGTAAATACTGGGTACAGTGCTGCAAAACAACACTGATGTTATTTTGTGTAATTATGGTACAAAAACAAAAAATATCTGTTTTCTCAGAAGAATAAAGGTCTGGTTGAAAGGTCATGCAAAATTCAAGATAAATGGGAACAAATTGTTCATACAGTATGAAACAACACGTGAAGCATTTCACTTTAAGTTAATATATAGAGCTCTAGCCACAAAACAACCGTTAAACACACAAGGTCTTGAACAGTTTTCATTGTGCAGATTTTGCAACCATAATAAAGTATTATTAACTCAAATTTTTGGTTTTGCTCTCCAGTTGCACTGATCTGGACCCAGAAACTAACTCAAAGAAAACTGGCAAAATAACAGAAATGTAGAGATTTAAACCTGCAGTAAAATGCTGGAAACACTAAATATAGCACATATGAACAAAGATGTGCAATTATGGAATTATGTATTCCACAATTACAATATGTTTCCACAACTGTGCAGGTATGACAAGGCAATGAAGGGGGAGGGGTTTTTGAAGAATATACTGCTTATATAAGAATATACTTTTGCAAGATTTGTACTACTTTTCTTCAAGCTTTCTATCTTAAAAATACATTACTGTGTCCTGTTTTTATTCCCATGTTCAGTTTGTGCATTAATTTTTTTTTTTTTTTTTAAGTGGAAATGGCATCATGTGACTTAAACGTCACTGAAGAGCTGAAAACATCAGATCTGTGTGGAGCGATGATGAGGAGACCGTAACCTTCCTCACATCAATAAATGAAACTAACAGAAATGTCATATTTCCATCATGTTTTCCATTGTTTGAGCTTTGATTGTTGCTCTTTTAATGACGTCATCTCGTTGTGTCTCTTCTTCTACAACAGTTCAATGGCACCAACTAGAGAATTAGCTTAGTTTATCTGCTAATATTCACACAAGTGTGAGTGTTAAAAAAATTTCTTCTTAATGACTATTAAACAATAGTGACCGGAGCCGAAGTATCAAGATTTAACAGAATTTATTTTCTTGTACAAGAAGGAGCATTTCACAATGCAACACACAGGATGAGGTTACAAAGAAAAAGGCTCCCAGTGGTGCGCCTACAACAGGGTTTTATTACAGTTCTTTTCTTAATCTATCAAATATAGACTTATAGATAACGTCATGTCTGTTTTCAGTTTTCCTGTCCAGGAGCCATCTTGCCCAACTGACCCCCAGATAACATGTCTCACCTTGTCTCCAACAAATTTTAATTTCTACATCTTCCTCTTTACAAATATAAAACTGAACTTCCTTTAACCTCAGCTGATAAAGTCTGCTGATGTTGCAGAGTTGCAGTACAAGACAGGAACAATTCATCATGATCTAGATAAAATAGTAACACTCATACACAGTGTAATCATCATTTTTTATAAATTTTTTACAGTGAGTATTAGTGGGTAGAAGCAAACATTAATTTGAATTTTCTTTTGCCAGTTTTCTGGAAGTTTGGTTAATATTTGCGCTACATTTGGATGGAAACCTGATTATTGAGAACACCTGTCGTCGTTTTCAGAACGTAACCTGTATATTTTATGCTCTTCAATAACTCCTCCATTCCTTCAAAATGCAATATTGTTACCCCCTTTGTCTCATAATCCTGTTCTTTTTCCACTGTACATACATTTAAGTATTTTATTGGTACCTAATTCCTACAATGGAATTACACTGTGTTTTAACATGTTGCCAATTGAACTCCATTAAAGTGAACCTAAAACTTAAAACTGTACTCAATTACATGACTTGAGTACATGTAATTTTGTTAGTTTCCTCCTCTTCAGCACAATAATCCCAATAACGCCACGGTTTCTTGATCTGTATTCAACCACGTCTGCTGCTTGGAGAGCAGAAGAGAGGCAGGGAGAACAGAAGGTCAGAGAGGGACAGACAGAGAGACGAGAGGACAGATAAGAACAAAGACACTTAAAAAGAGCGAGCAGCAGTGTTTGAGATGAGAGCTGCATACCAACGAGGAGGCCTGCAGGGTCACAATAAAGCTGCCTGAACAACGTCAACAAGGCTCTGCTATTCTCTCTGAAGCTACGGCTGACCCCAAAACAGTCTCTTTGAGCTCCGTGTTCAAACCGCAGAGCTGCGTCTGAACGTCATGCCACATTTAGATCTTCACTTTATACAATACTCTTACATCCAAACAAGTCTTTTAATCTGTAGTTCAGCATTAAAGCTGCACTGCTGTAATTTTCTGGGTAAAACAAGTTTTCTTATCAACTTGTTTGTAAGTTCTGGTCAGAGAATAAGATGGATAGCTCGAGATAGTTTGAAAATATCAGCCTTTGAAAATAAGTTTAATAAGAACCAAAAGGATATCTTACATTTCTGAAACCTTACTTTTCTAATACCATATTTTTTTTGGATACCGTATCTTGGATACGCTATGTTTTGTAGAAATGTTGATACGCTACGTTTTGTAGAAATGTTGATATGCTACATTTTGTAGAAATGTTGATGCGCTATGTTTTGTAGAAATGTTGATATGCTACGTTTTGTAGAAATGTTGATACACTATGTTTTGTAGAAATGTTGATACGCTACGTTTTGTAGAAATGTTGATATGCTACATTTTGTAGAAATGTTCATATGCTACGTTTTGTAGAAATGTTGATACGCTACGTTTTGTAGAATTGTTGATACACTATGTTTTGTAGAAATGTTGATATGCTACGTTTTGTAGAATTGTTGATACACTATGTTTTGTAGAAATGTTGATACGCTACGTTTTGTAGAAATGTTGATACGCTACGTTTTGTAGAATTGTTGATATGCTACGTTTTGTAGAAATGTTCATATGCTACGTTTTGTAGAATTGTTGATATGCTACGTTTTGTAGAATTGTTGATACACTATGTTTTGTAGAAATGTTCATATGCTACGTTTTGTAGAATTGTTGATACGCTACATTTTGTAGAAATGTTGATACGTTACGTTTTGTAGAAATGTTGATACGCTACGTTTTGTAGAAATGTTGATATGATACATTTTGTAGAAATGTTAATATGCTACGTTTTGTAGAAATGTTGATATGCTACGTATTTCACGTGTTGAAACATAGATATTCAACGTTTCTGTGGTTTGCAGAAACGTATAATGCCAACGTTTTATTCTGGCGACCAGGCTTAAGATTCAAATGTGAGAAGAGATATGAGGTAGTTTGGAAGCTTAAACAATAAAGCTTTCTTCTTTTTTTTAGGTTTGATACCCAGCGTCGTGCAGAGTCATATCTCAAAAAGTGTTTGTATGTTTGCATACAGAATCATAGATCAAAATCACCTCGGTGGTTCTAACAGATAGACATCATTTTCATGCTGTCTTCAGAATCAGCCTTTTGTTTGTAGACTGTGTGTGTGTGTGGTCTGTGTTCATATTTGAATGCGTCCCATCTCTTCATCATGCTCTCTTTAAGCTCAGTCTGAGAGCAGGAGTGTCTCTGTGAGGATGAATGTGAGTTTTGACGGGTTTGAAAGCCTGCGGCCAAAAACATGACTCAGCACAAGGCAGCTCCGGCTCTCTGATTGCATCATTGTCTCAAACTATTATACGGTTCATGAAATATTCACCCTCACTATACGACGCTAAAACAACAAACCTGTAGCTGAATGAATGAGGCAGCTGCTCTGTGTGAAGTGTGTTAGTGTAGGAGTCTGTTTCCGTCTGGAGCTGCTTTAACTTTCTGCAGAACAATGTCTCTGCAGCTACCAGAGCTGCTAGATAAATATTATTTTTCCTAAATCATTCCTGTTTTTAAAGGGTCATACATGTGGTTTCAGCCCATTAACTACAAATCATGTATATTTCCATTAATTTATCAGCTTTTAGACTGATTTCCTTCCTTCCAGACAGCCTCTCCTTTATCGTCTAATCGTTGCAACTCTATTTTGAAGTGCTGTATGCTGTCTGCCTCTTTAATATGTTATTCAAAAATGTGAAATAATCCCTAAATGTGTCTTTCTTTTAGGCTAAACATTTAGGCCAAAATCACTGGCCCAATACTGTTATACATAACAATTCTATTTATATAAATATACTAACTTTATGTCTCAACATGAGTGTTTTATGCCTGCTTTAACTGCCATTGAAATAGCCCTTGGTCATGTTTTAATTACTATAATTAGTCAGATATGCAGTCTGCAGGAAGAGATGGCAGCTAATCAGTGTTTTAGATAAACGATGTGATTTGTATATTATATGTGTGTGTGACTGAGTGTTCACATGCAGGCTTGTTGGCAGCATCAGAGTTATATTTTATTGGGTTTATTTTTATTTTCAACACAGAGGCGTGCTCTGGCAGTGTAAGTTTATGCCTACGGGTTCATGGTAAACACCCTGACACTCAACTTCAGGCTGAGTCTCAACATGCTGTTTGACCACAGGCATTTCAGTTCACTTGACAATCACAGAGACTGTCGTGACTGAGAGAGACAGACGTTGACTTTTGCTCTGCACGGTGACATTTCAGTGTCCATCATCACGCTTTAATGGATGACTGATTTATCAGCCAGCAACAGTATGGTGTCTGGAGTCTGTCTGCGTACGACTGCACATTTGGCTGCAACAAAACGGTTTGAACTCTGCAGAGGCTGGTGCAAAAACACGTCATAAAAGTAGAGAAGGAGCCATCACACGCAAGCAAAGTATAAAGGTCTGCCCAAAAAGTTGCTACATTTGCTTCTAGGTGCTTTTTTGAAAAAAAGTTGTTAAAACGGTCTTAAAAGTCGCCATATCTAGCAAGAAAGTCACTAAGGTGGCAACACTGCATGAATCTCAGCCAGCCACAGCAAGAATTCATCACTCTAAGACTCATGTATCATGTAGTCTGATCTCGACATGTGAAACATACTTTACTTCCAGAACCCTCTTGGCCTGAAACACTGTATATAAAGATCTACATGGCGAGGTGTGACGTCACCCGTTGAAGCTGGTTTGAAGCCCAGAGTTGCAGCTTCTGGTTGGCGCCATCTTTTCGTTTTGGAGCCAGAACCCAAGCTAATGCTAGCTTACTGGGAAAACTGAGCACTGCACACTTTGGCTAACATTAGCTACTTTAGGTAGATTGTGCCAGCAGGGCAGGTATCAGGTAACATTAAACTTAGTGAAATATTGCAACGATAGTTCGACTCAGTGTGAGTCCCGGAGCCAACTGTCAATCACAGCTGTCAATCAACACCCACACAGCAGACATCAAAGCTGCTATAAGTCTTCAAATCCTATTAATGGAGCAATAATTTCCAAAACGACCACCAGCACACTTATTAGAGGGCCTGAATTGAGACCAGAATGGCTTCCTGAAAAAAATGCCTGACTTAGTATTTCTGTTGAGACTTTCTGAATGGGAGTCAGTTGGAGCAGCTAGCAGCCGTCTACGACACTTTAAGGTGCTTCAGCGTCAGGCTCCTCAGCAGCCTTTTTCCTTCTTTGTACTTCTTCTCCAGGTCATTCACGTTCCAACACAATTGAAAAGAGTGAAATCTGTGTGAGAGCTGCTGTTTATCAGCTGACAGATGAGTGTAGTCGCCCACAAGCTGGCCACAGTGTTTAGTGCTTTATTAAGTCAACATCTGGAAAGAACAATCACCTGCTCGCTGGCTCATTATGGAGGCTAACTGCTGCCAAAACACTCAGTGTTTATGTGTGCATTTAACAGAAAAGGGTGTGTATTTGTGTGTGTGTGTGTGTGTGTGTGTGTGTGTGTGTGTGTGTGTGTCTTGTGGGTGTTCATTAGCAAGGAAACAGTGGTGCAGACTGTGTTGTGACCTGCGGCTGTGGACTCACCAGCTGTGAGATCAGCCTACACTTCCAGTGAACTGACCCCAGGTCAACTGGTCCACCTACGCTGTGTGTGTGTGTGTGTGTGTGTGTGTGTGTGTGTGCAGAGATATACATTGTGCACATGCAGTGTTGAATACAAGCCATTCAGCCCACACTTTATGCTTCCCACAGGCTGTAAAAATCACACTATTGTTCTTGGACCTCTGAGCCTGCTCAGCACAACAAGAGCAGTTATGAAGTGTTGATTCACACTCCAGGCTTGTGGGGATACTATACATTACTGCACTTGACCTTTGATCTTCTGTCGTTAGTGATAAATCACTCCTTGTCGACTGTTTAAGAGCTGAGGCTGACGGAGATGCTTTTTACATACAGTAATGTGATTGTTGCTGTTGATCCTCATGGGAAATTTAATTTCCTCTAGCACTCCTTCCTTTGTGTTTGCCACAATGGTTTAACTTTGGTTTCACAAGTGGTGGGGACAACAACAACAAAGTAAAAACAAACAAACAAGTAAAAACATATTTGTAACATGTATAAATACACTCAGTGAGCAATCTAATGCACAGATTTGACATAATATGTGGCTGCTGTGTATGATTCAGCCTCACAGAGCTGCTAGCATGGCTGTAGAGTCGTTATTACAGATGTTTTTTGATTGTTGATTTGATAATTTAGCTGTTTACTGCTAACCAAGCTAGCTATTATACTAGCTGTCTGAGGCTACTATGTTGCTAATATTAGACTGTTACTTTACTGTATTTTACTCTTTACTTTTACTCTTGTGGACCCTAAACTGTATGTTAACTTGATTTTGTACTTCATATGTGGATGTAAAGCTGATCTTTCACTGTTGACACTTTCTGCCTGTCAGGATGAACCTTATTTGACAGTTATTCTACTTTTATGAGTCCAGTTTATTTTTTTTATTGATCTAAATATTGAATTTGTCATCTAATACTGTTTTCACAGCTTCATAATCACCTCCAGTTAAAACTTTCAGAGGCCAAATGCTGTCTTTACTTTTATTGGACGTGTGTTTAGCTGTGCATCTTCACACATACTGAGGGCAGACGAATCAGAAAGTTTTGGATCAAAGGAAACAAGCTTATTAAACTGACCAGAGATTCAGTTTAGCCATTATCTTTATTTGATAGTTTTCAATACTTGAAACAGCATTATACTACATTAATGTCACCTTTCAATTACACCCAAAAATTGATGAGATACCAAAAAATGACACTACTTCTCAGTGCTGTGTCTGTTACTGCAGTGGAAAATTCTAATAATGAAGTTATAGAAATAAAAGATAACCTCCTGCTTTATTCAGTTCAATTCAAAATATTTTATTCTTCCCTCAAGGGGCAATTTGAGGCAGGTGACAAGTACACATATACAATTAATTTACACATGTAAAAACAATCTAAAAAATGCAAATATGACAACATTAGAAAGAGTTGAAATACATAAGGATTAATGGCAGTCTGTTGCTAGCCAACAATATCCAACACCACAAAGACACATATTATGTCAAAGTGCATTTATTTTTGGCATTTCTCAGTTTATACACTGCAGCTACATTTGAGGAGCGAATTTCCAAAATGCCTTCTGTCTAATTTGAAGGAAAAAAAAAAAAAATCTCACATTTATCATTCAGGTTCTTTAAATTTTAGAAAACTCCAACCTTGAAAAGCACTTCAGCAGCTCAGGGCTGCAGCTGCTGTACTTTAAAAAGAAGAAGCATCAGTTTCTTTTAATTTGAGGAAAACCTTCTTTCAAATTCAATGAAATGTTTCACTGCGCTGCTGGAGATTATTTTAATTTGCTTTGATAGTTTCCAGTAAAATGCTTCAAGCTCCTAATTCTTGAAAAAACTTTTATAATTACGACAGATTCAGACAAAAGGTTTTCAGGAATTTTCTACAAAAACTGCTGGAGCTCGGTTTCAGCCGTCTCTCAGTCTGCTGCTGCTGCTGCTCCTGTTGCTGCAGCCTTTGGGCTCAATACACACAGGAATGTCATTAAGGCGTCTTAATGTTCCTCGTGTGTTCGGGCTTTACCATTATGGAATGTAATGGTGAGAGCCGAACAACAAAGGCCGCCTTTCAATGTGAATGAGACCGTCCGAAACGTCTCAGCTTTCTGCGGCTGCTCTCTACCTTCTGAAGAAAAACCCTTTAACTGAAGTTAAAGTATTAATAGCAGGAAGGAAGTAGAAAAGAAAATAAAAGAAAGGAGGAAAGAAAGATTAAGAAAAGGAGGAAAGGAAAGGAAAGATGGAAAGACAGAAAAATGATCGGGGGGGGGGGGGGAGGGGGAGGAAAATCAGGAGGTGGGAAAGTAGGAAAACATGGCAGAAAAGTAGGGAAGTTAAAAGCAGGAAAGTGGAAAGTTTAGAACATTAAGAAAGGAAGATTAAGACATAAGAAAACAGATGAAGAAAGAAATTAACACAGGAAAATCAAAATAAAAGTAAGAAACAGTAGGAATAAAATAAAATGAATGAAAGGAAGAAAGAAAGCAAGCCTGCTTTTATATTTACCTCATGTTAAATGTAAAATATGAATCTACATAGTAACCACTCTCCAAAACCACAGATTACGTTAAATGCAAACACAAACAAATGTTTTTAAGATTATTTTTCATACAATATTTGCAGATGTTCAAGCTATGGGAAAGGCATGTCAAATAAACCAGCTGCATGGTAATAAAAGAATAATAATCTTTATTTACAGAGAACTTTTCAAAATCCACTTTACAAAACCAACAAATCATAAAATCATCAGATTCTAAAAAAACAGATCAATTTAGTTTCAGTTTAATAAAATAAGAGAAAATTTTAAAGAAATAAAAACAGAAATAAAAGACACTAAACTCAAGTAAAATCAGGAAAGTTTCAGATGAAAGTATGTTTCAAGTAGAGACTTAAAAGAAACTGCTGACTCAGCCGACCTGGTTTCCTCAGGCAGATTGTTCCAGAGCCTCCAGATCCCAACTGCAAACACTCTGCAAACACTCTGCAAACACTGTTCCCTCCAGTTTACAGCCATCAGATAAAAGACCTCAGAGTAAGTACCAGCTCGTACTGAGAGGTCAGAGATACACAGTGCTGGAGGAAGTACTCAGATCCTTTACTTCAGTAAATTACCAATAGAGCAATGCAAAAATACTCCATTACAATTAAAAGTCCTGCATTTAAAATCCGTCTACAGTAAAAGTACATAAGTATTATGAGCTTGATGTAGTTAAAGTATTGCAGTAAAAGTACATAAGTATTATGAGCTTGATGTAGTTAAAGTATTGCAGTAAAAGTAGTGGTTTGGTCCCTCTGACTGATATATTATTATATATGACATCATTAGATTATTAATAGTGCAGCATCAGTGTTAGAGCAGCATGTTACTGTTGTAGCTGCTGGAGGTGGAGCTAGTTTCAACTACTTTATATACAGTTAGCTAGTTTAGTCCAGTGGTTCCCAACCTATGGGTCGGACCCCTCCAAAGGGTCAGCAGATAAATGTGAGGGGTCGTGAGATGATTCATGGGAGAGGAAAGAAGAAAAAACAAAGTTCTGATACACAAATCTGTTTTCAGTTTTTGGACTTTTTCTCTAATCTTTGATTTTTGCTGAAATATTGGATCATTTGAACATTTATTGAAATGAAAGCATGTGAGAAGTTTAGAGGGAAAAATCACTATTTGGTGGAGCTGTTAACAACTCATAGACATGTGAAATGTGACCCCGACTACACACTGCTTTTTGTAAGACGTCAAAAGCCAAAAAGGTTGGAAACCACTGGTTTCATCTTTAACAATGTGTTGTATTTTAAAAGCTTGTTATATTATCCATTGTGTCAAATCTTCATCTGAAAAGTAACTAAAGCTGTCAAATAAATGTAGTGGAGTAGAAAGTACAATATTTCCCTCTGAAATGTAGAAAGTAGCATCACATGGAAATACTCAAGTAAAGTACAAGTACCTTAAAGTTGTATTTAAGTACAGTACTTGACAAAATGTACTTAGTTACTTTCCACCACTAGAGATATAGCAGGTCATGAAGAGCCTTAAAGGTAATCAATAAGATCTTAAAATCAATTCTAAAACATACTTGGAGCCAGTGTGAAGAGGCTAAAACAGAAGTGATGTGATCATGTCTCTTGGTTCGGGTGATACTGTCACAATTTTGTGGATAAAGTTTAACTGAACTGAAATATTCTGACATCCACAACGAGCATTCATCAATTTATCTGTGAATTCCTACAATACCATTAAAATAAATTGGAAATATGAGAGAGAGAGTCTTTCCAAGAAAAACAACAGAATCAGTTGTTTCAGCTGCTGCCCCGACACAGCTGCGTATGAATCTCTGTTTTAGGTGACAGAAATCACCTCATAAAACTTACAAGAGCTTGCAAGTTTGGCCATCAGCAAATTCTAGTTTGTGCAGTGGAAATTCTCAAAACTAAAACCCGACAGAGCCTCCAAACTGCACTGAAGCACACAACTGGAGTAAATGGACTCAACTCCCTGCGTGAAATGAGATGAGACATATAATCAACTGAATTTTCCTGAAGATTTAAAGAAAAAAGGAACCATGGTGATATTTAAAACCACATTTCCTCCCTCTGCGGTCACGTTGGAGTTTGGCAGACATGTTGCAGCTTGGCAGACAGACCCAGAGTTCATTAGCAGATCTTAATGTTTCAGTCTGGTGCTCATTTGCTTCCAGTACCCATTTGTTTCTGTCATTAGCTTGAGGGGAGTTGGCCAAATAAACATTCTGGATTGTTCTGCTGTTTGCTGGCATGGATCAGCTGCTCTGAAACTTGGCGTCGACACAAACGGGGACGAGACTCAGACGACAGCGACTGACAGACTCTAATTGAAACCATGTTGTTCATTTAGACCTCAGGACTCGCTGCCGTTTATCAGACCCAACCAGTGCTGAGAGCTTCCTAAATCACCACTGGGTGGATTTGGACGTCTGTACTCACCCGAACACACACCTGCTGTCATAACGAAGGCCTGTCCTGTTTTCTCTGAGAAATGTACTGAATTAAAAAACATGAACAGTGAGCTTAGAGATTCTGGGAAATTTTTATAACAACATAGAGTCTTCTTGACGGTCAAGATGGACAAAAACATGAGGCAAATACATATATAGTCAGCCAAGAATAGGTGTACAGTTGTCATTGGATGATTGGTTAGACAGGATTTCAAATCGATCACATGATGGATCCAAGGATGGGAGTCGCCATAGCCAACGTCCAAATGCCAAATCCCTACACACTATAACAGTGGTCCCCAACCGCCGGGCCGTGGACCGGTACCAGTCCGTAGGTCATTTGGTACCGGGCGGGTTTTCCTGCAGTGACAGCAACCAAAACAAAATTACGGAGTAGACTGGACATAAGCAACACACTTCGGGTGTCATTGTCTCCCGTTACCCCTAGATGGGACCGTCTCGTTGCAGAGAAACAAGCTCAGGGCTCCCACTGATTCAGCGTTATGTCGAGTTGTATTTTTCATGCACTTTACTTTTGTTTTTGCGGTGTATCTTATTTTGAAGGCATGTTTAAACGATACCATAGCGAGAGGATGTTACTCATGTTATGTTTTTGGCGCAATGTTACAAGGTTGCTGCTAATAAAGTTGCATACGAGTACACAGTGCATTCAGGTTTATTATTATATTTAGAAAATACCACAGTTTGGTATCTGTCGTATCATTTTAGTTTGTTGTATTTATCCACTGCACCTCAAAGGCCGGTCCATGAAAATATCGTCTGACATTAAACTGGTCCGTGGCGCAAAAAAGGGTTGGGGACCTTTGCACTATAATACCATCATGATATATTTTAAAGTTACAAAAATCATAAAGTACTGCACCCATCAATCACTTTGACTAACTCAGTTCTTCATTGAGGTAAAAAAAACTCAACTGTGAATCCCTTCTGTGATTTTTTATCTGTGAAATTTTAACTTCCAGAAAATTGGCAAAAAAGAAAATCTGAATTAATACAAGTTTCCATCCATTACTATTATGTGAGTATTAGGAGGTAAACAGTAGGCGGCGCTAATTCTCCATTCAGTCCCATTAAACTGTTGCAGAAGAAGACGACACGATGAGATGACGTCAGTAAAAGAGGGTTGTATTAATTTGAGGAACGTTACACTCTCCTCACTCCACACTGATCTGATGTTTTCATCTTTTCAGTGGAAGCTTTAAAGGACCAGTGTGTAGGATTTAGTGACATCTAGCGGTGAGGTTCAACTGAATTGGTTCCTCCAACTGAATACCCCTCCCCCTTCCCTTTCCTAGCATGTACCAGTGGTGGGCTTCAGGTTAGGGATGTGCAGAGGGCCCAGTATTTGTATTTGTTGTATTTCGCCACCAAATCTAAGCTGCTACTTCAACGTAAAAACACAAAAGGAGCCAGTGTTTGGTTTGTCCGTCCTGGGCTACTGTAGAAACATGGTGGTGCAACATGGCGGGCTCTGTGGAAGAAAACCTGCTGTAGATATAAAGGGCTCATTCTAAGCCAATGAAAATATAAAAATTCTTAGTTTCAGGTGGTTATACACTAATTAAAACATACTTATGAATATTATATTCAATTTCTGCTGATAGATCCCTCTAAATCCTACACGCTGGTCCTTTAAGTCACATGATTCATGAATGCCATCATTTATTCACTAAGACTGTTTACATTTTGTTTTTATCTGGACGTCAACTTTTACACCTCAGACAAGAGGAAAAACTTTTTTGAATATGTGCAGATTTTTACATTTTTAGTTTAAGTTTTTTTTTTACGTGCAAATTGAAAATGTGAACAAAAACAGGTGGATTGAAACACACTTAATAAGATTTTTTCTATTTCCCAAAACTTAAATGCTGCAGAGCCAGCGTTAGTATGTGCAAAATGAAACTTGATATCATAATCCCTGTTTTCTATGAGTTTTGTGCTCAGATATATGAATCTTTAGAGGCCTTTTTCTTTCAACAACATAAACCAGATCATAGACACATTTCAGCATGTAGAGCACGTGTGCTGCTGCTGTTAATGATAATGAGGTTTTATGGTTGATGGAACAAACAGTATTTGGTGTCTGATGAGTTTTGTGCACAGTCGCCATAGCGAGAAAAATCTGATTTGGCAGAAGACAGTGTTACCTGGTTACCTGTAAACCAGGTTTCTCAGATTACAAAAATGTTTAAAAGTCATGAAGGAAGGCACTGAGCTGAAATTATTCAGAGACTTTTGAGGATTCAGATGGATTATGATGTATGGATTTCGGCACTTGGATATTGGAGTTTATCTTTTAAATGTTTCTTAAATTATTTATCTGAAGTTTCAGCAGATTCAGATATTTTTATTTATATACTTATCTCATACACACACACAAATGCATGTCTTAAATCCAAATATCTCCCTTATACACACACACATAGACACACACCAGTAAGTAAAGGACTTGAAGCTGATCTTCTCTAAACACTGCGGTGGGAAAGTTTACAAGCTGCAGGGCCGAGCAGGGAGGAAGCAGCTGGAGAGTGTGATGTGATGCAAGGCGGAGGAAATCCAGGGAATTAACAGATATGTGAAGGCTGCAGAGCTTGCAGCACTGCAATAAAGACCAGAGTCTGCAGATGTCCGAGTCTACTGGGAGAATTCCTCCACTCAGCGATCCTCATCCTCCTCTTTTAAGAAAAGGACTCACAGTCATCTGTTCCCGATGGACACGAGGCGCTGCAAGATGAAAGGTTTACGCAATAGAGTGCATTTCAAAGGGTTTTCAAAGGTTTTGTTGCACAAGAGCCACAATTATCAGTTTGAACCCTAAAAAGATTCAGTTTGGAGCTGTGAGTTGATATAAAGTTGGAGGAGAAAGTCTGAACCATATCTGTTTGAGTTTAAGGGCTGCTGTGAGCTACAAATCAAATGATACTGCGCACGTGTGTGTGTGTGTGTGTTTTGAGTCCTAGGATGCTAAAGGGTGGGCATATATTCAGGGATGAACCCATGTGACAGTAAAGGCATGAATGCTTTTTCATCACTAATTATTCACCAACAACAGTTTTCTGACTGCACAGACATCAGCCTGCAGCTCAAACAGAGAAACGTGAAAGGCAGCATCATTCGACCTTCGTCACTGTTGACACATATCTACACGTCATAATTCACTACTGTCTTATTTGACCGAGTTTATTACCAAGAACTTCAATTCTTTCTGTTAAGTTTCCTCCATTTTCTCTCCTTTTACCTTTTATCTCTGTACAATGATCAAATGGATTCAACAGCAAACACAATTCTGCTCTTGAGGAACATCTTGATGGCCAAAGCACAAAACCTCCTATCTGCAAAATTTTCTGATTGGCGGATTTTTACTTTGGATGATGAGAACAAGGAAGGCTGCGCATATTCAGTCCGATGATAGACAGATAATCTTGCCCTTCGTTGTGACAGAAAAGTCACACAACAAAACAAAAACACACTCAGAGTACCTGAGTGTGTAGAGAGGCTGCAGCACGAATCACTGAACATTCATTTCCAGTGGACAAGGAAGCAAATACACTGAATTTAAGGAATTCTGACCCTAGTATACTACAATGTAGTAACTATTACATTTACTATGTCTTTTTACCTGAAAGCAAACTTAATTTTATTTTTAATTTAATCTTAATTATAACTTAATTTAGAGCATCGTTTTGTAGAACCTCTTCCAACTTGCACCAAGTGCAAAAGCTCCTATCTGCACTTTGCAAAGCATTAATATCTATAACACATAATATATTAATAAAGTCCAAAAACAGTGTTTTATGTATTGGGTATCCTTAACAAATAGCATTCTGCAAGAATAGTTTTCTCAAAAGAGTGCATTTTTCAGATCGGAGGTTTTGCTCTTCAGCCATCGATTTGACATTGTTGTGCAGCTTCTAAACTGTGACTTTATTTCTAAATCTTATTAACAAACAACTTTTTTCTTGACATTTTCTCACCAGAATTTTACTGCAGTAGCTGTTCAGTCTAAAATCCTGGTTTTTCCTTTGGTGCTTGCAGCGACCACCAGTGCATTCACACATCTAGCTAAAATGATGTGGGTGAGGATGCTTTCAAAAATCATTCCATGAATAGTTTTTATTCATCACTTAACTTGATCCAAAGTTGAGAAAACAGCAGAAAGATAAAGTAAATCAATATTTGGTGTTTAAAACAGCAGCAGTTCTCCTCAGTGTTTCAGGTACTCGGCAGGTCGGTTGTTCCTGCATCTTGGAGAAGTAAGTAAGACTGACTCCATGATGTTGAGACCAGAGACCATCTGTTGCAGGACTCCTTGTTCTTCCTGTTGATGTAGATAGATCTGTATGACTCTGGATGGATGTTTGGACTCGTTGTCCTGCTGCAGAATGAATGTGGGACCATCAGACGCCTCCATGATGGTGTTGCACTGTGGATAAAAAGTGCCTAAAATATTTGCACAGTACTGTATTTGATATCTAATCTGCCCAATGAGCATGATCATCCTGCATGGTCACTATATATTCTTTCTACTAAAACTCTGATTGAAACAGCTCCACTACAGCTACAATACACAACATCTCACACACACACACACACACACACACACACACACACAGTAGTGGTTATCATTCATTGTGATGAGAGACAACAGGAACTATTAGGAACTCAAAAGGGAGGAGGGGGGATGATAATTGCAGAGTCTTCTATTACTCTCAACACCTCTCCTCCCACTGCTGTTGAGTCCATCAACACACACACACACACACACATACACACACAGCAGCCCCAGATAAGGAAAAACACTTCCAGGTTTTATCTGAGGGAGGAGAACAATCCAACAAGAGACCAAAGCAGAAAGCAGAGACTGAAGGAGAGAGGTGAAGCAGTGAATATTTCAGGTATGTGAGGAGTTCTGTTAAATCAGCCTCCAGCTGCTTCTGTTTCCTGAGACACGTTTGCACCAGACCGTGAAAATCTGTGAAATAAGTTAGTACAAGGTCAGGATTTTACAATTTATCATTCCTCAAACAGGTTTGAATGAACCTTTAATGCGTTCAAACCCGTCCCCAGTAGACTCACCCGCTGCCTCTGTGTTTCATGATGGATGGAGGGCTGATCTCAGGCTTCTAGACGAAGAAGAGGAAGAAAAACAACCCCAAAATTACTAAAAAAAAACCCAGAAAAACAAAAACTGATGACATTTTGATTGACCTTCTACACAGGAGACATCTGCCTTCACCAAACTATGTAATAAATACAATAGAATAAAGACACAGCATCACTTTATTGATCCTAACAAGAGGAAATGAGGTATTATTTATTTATCTTATGAAGTAGAATAGACTATAATACAAACACAAAATGCATATTTCTAATATGCATTTGTATGTAAATGTATACTATGCTGTTAATATAGTATAAATATACACCTATATTACATATAATAATGTAAAAGCCATAGACTGTATAAAAATATGGACGTAGTTACCGTGACGACACTCGTTGGTTTCTGAAGAGCCGTTTTGAAGCTCAAAGTGAGCCGCTCCGGCCGTCGCCATCTTGGCAGTGCGTGACGCCGCCTAACTCCCAGCCAATCAAAAATGGGCAAAGAGGCGGGCCGAATGGCTGAAACAAGCCACCTAGCGGCTGGCGGACCTGTCACTCAAAGCAGCCATGTCCTTCATTATGCATAACTTTACGGCTTAATAAAACTTAAACGGGTGAGTTATAAATAAACTCACCCCCGTACAGTTGTCATGAAAGGAGAAATTAGCTACAGAGACCAAAATCGTTTTTTGTACCAGGCTGTAAACATGTTTATTTCTGCTGTAAAGTTGTAAAGTCTGTTTACAGCCCCAGAGGTTGCTGCTTGGTAAAAGCGAATAGAATATGAATATATGAAAATATAAGTACAATAAAATTAATAGAAGAGGGTTATGCATGCTGCAGTTTGGACTTAAAATGGGATCGATTGTTCCAAAATTGATCAGAGCATCTTTTGAACCATCTTTATTATTCCCTTATTATTCTTGAATCTATCCTTACTTCTCATATTGCACTATAGTCTGGTCAAATACATTTCCCATAACTCTTCACTAAATCTTACCTCTACAAAAACAACCCACTCACATCTTTTCTTCCCCATCTGCTCCTTTATTTCAGGAAACTCGGCTTCTTAAAATATATGATTTTAACGTTTTCCAGGCAAAAGTTTTCACACACATTCTCTCAGTCAGAGGAAATGGGAAAGTGTGTCCAAACTCATTTCAGGATGTATTTTGAAACTACGATTCTCTGACTCAAAGGCCAAATCAGATACAACGGTTCTTATAAAACTATTTTTAATAGTGTTTAACAGTTTGTGTCTTTGTTTGAACTTGAATAAACTTGTAAACTCAAACTTCAAAATGAGCTCTATAATATAGGAAAATATTAAAAACTGGACCTCATAGGAGCAGATAAATCACCAACCATCCAGACCAGAAGGTAATATGAGTCGTGGGTTAAAAAGGCAGGAAGTGTGACAGACAGGAAGACAAGACTGCGACAGAAACGAAGAGGACACACAGAGATAAGAGGCAGGTATGCAGACGGGTTAATTGGCCTGAGACAGAGAGAGAGTCTGTCATTAACCGCAAAAAAATACTCAGATAAAAACTGATGAAAGATGAACGATGATGGACGATCTTCCATCTTTCCAATATCAGACAGTTAATATGTTGAAGGGGAGAGTTTAGATAATATGGCTATTTAGCTCTCCGTCTGTTTTTTGATTCCTAAACATCTGCAGATGTTTCTATAAATCTGCACAAGAGTGAATGTTAACATTTCAAAGTGATGCATATCTCAAACTGACACGATTCTGCCAGCTGGTTCTGATCTATTCAGACCAGGATCAGCTGGATTCTCATGAACTGAGGCGCCCACATCACTGATCAACATTTTACACATCACACCATTGGATTTCCCTCCCTCCAGAGAGCCATTACTCTCAGTTTATTTCCATGAAAATGAACTCGTAGAAAGTTTAAACATGAGACTAAAGTTGTCTTGACTTTTAAATCCTTTTTATTGTTGTATGATAATCTCAGACTGTCGCTCTGCCAGTTACTGGAGCCAGAAAATCTGTTCCTGATCGAGTCTGTCTTCTCAAGAAAAACGACACAACAGGTTGTAATGTAAGACGCCCAAAAATGAGCTAACTTAATCTTAACCCCTGTGGTTATTATTGTAGCCATGACGACGAAGGTGGCCTAACTTTAAGGAAGTAGTAACTTCAACCCACCACGTTTCTCTAACCTTAACAAAGTGATCATTTTAACCCGAACCATCATCTTTCCCTAAACCTAACCACACTTGAACCACAGCGCTGTCACATCATAAAACATCATTATTGTTTAAACGCACAATATGTAATTTCAGCTGCTAGGGGTCTCAATCAAAACAATAACAAAAGACGGAGTGTGATGACGGTGTGAAGTAGCAAGGGATCATGGGAGTTGTTGTCTTCGTTGTTAAATAACCAGCTTCACCGGGATAGGATTACTCCAGTGTTCATCATTCAGGATGTGTTTACTGGCAGAGGTCTCCTCCTCTCCAGAACAAACAAACACGCAGATTAAAGTTGTTAAAAATACTAATTAAAGCTGTTTCACCTAAAAAATCAGTGTTTCTCCGACGATGTTTGGTGACCACCGGACTTCCTGGAGGGGCTGTTAGCCGAGCTGCTGCTAACGTTTGCCCAGTTTATTTCTCTGATAACTTAAGATCCAGACGTCCAATGACTAAAATCCTTCTTCTGGCTAAAAGATAAAGTTAAAAACCACCTAAATTTATCATGAAAATGTGTCTTAAAACTGAATAAAAGTCCATTTATAACAGTTTGTGTGGAACAACCACAACGCCGATGTATTATCTTGTATGTGTGTAAGTTACTCTTTGGTAGACGCCATTGTAGCGGACAAACACAGCGCCGCCGTATGCATCTTGTGCGTGTTTACTCTTTGGTAGAGGAGGTATGACGCCATCGACAGGCGACCAAATGAAACGGTCCGTTACTTTGATTAAATTACAGATTTCTCTGGGTTTGAACATTGTTGGAAACATTTGGGATAATGTTAACTCAACAACATATATAACATAGGTCTAGTTGTTTTTAGACATTTTAATGCAGAATAGTTACATATTATACCTTTAACAGATGTTGTCCAGCTGATTACTGCTGATAGAGGTGCCAGATTAGAGAACGCTCCTATGGAGTCACATGATCAAACCACGTATTTGGAGGACTTGTTGGCCTCATATATTCTTTAAGCCTCTGTATCTTTTTAATTAAAGTGAAGTTGAAATATGAATTCCTCCTTTTTGGAAATGAGGAAGGAAGGAAACTATAACGATACTGCAATAGATTTTTCCCATTTTTTTGGACATAGTTGTGGACATATTTGTGAAAACAGCGTCTAGGCCTCAGGCCAGTGTTTAAATCTGAGTTTTCATCAAGCATCTCATGGCCAACTTCATAAATTTAAGCAGCTTTAATGTTTGTTCAACATCCAAGAATTCAGCGTTGGCTTACAGATAAAGTCCATTTTACTTTTATAGCCCAATACCACACATTTTTTCTCAGAGGACTTTACAGTCTGTACATCATGAGCCCCTTGATTCTGAGGGTCATTTCCTTATCGTTTGTCTTCAGAGTTTGCTTTCCCGACAATGCTGCACATCTATGGTTTTCAAGTTCTAACTGTTAAATGTTGCATCCTTGAATGAACCACCTCAAAGAGTTTTCCAAGTATTTGTATTTGAAGGGGTTAAACATGCATTACAGTGACTGTCCATCCAGGTGTTAGTGAAGTAGGAGGTGTGTGATGTCTGGCTTTAGTCTCTGAGCTCCTCACTGACTGATGTTTGTGTTGGAATGTGGGCAGAACGAGGATTAGCCGGGTAATCCCTGACCAGAACAAATCTAATCCTCAACCTCATCCCTCACACCTCTGGACACTGAGCTATTCAGACAGCACACCGGATATATGTATGTGTGTGTTTCTGTAGCGTGTGTGTGCGCATAACTGTGCTGTAGAATGATCTTTAGGCTTTCTCAGGTTAGAAGAGAGAAAGAAAAACAGATGGGAAAGGAAGGAGAGAAGGATAAATGTTACAATGAAGAGACAGAAAGATCAGATATCAAGCAACAGCTAAATGAGTTGCTAAATGACCTCGGAAAAACTGGATCTTTTGTCTGTTTTGCTGCATTTACATGTTTGGATCCAAACCAACAATAAACTGATCTACTAACAAGTATTGTGTATCAAAGCCTATATAATATATCTTATTCCTCCGTCGTTGTCCATGAAGAGTTTGATCATGTTAGTTTGTTTAGAAACGGCTCCAAAGACTAATAACAGCGTCATGTTTTCAGTCTCCGGAGAGTAGTTCTGTGTAATGCAATCCCTCTAGCAGCTGTAAGTAGTCATGACAGGAGCAAAGGAGGAAATCAGGTGACGTTATTAAAGAACAACAAAGTCCGAATCAGACTTTAACCCTAGAGATCACTATTCATTTCCTGTTTCCAACCCGCAAGGCGGCATTGTTGATTAGATATTAAAATAATGTTTATTGATGGGAATGTGACAGTGACGGGAAACTGACTCTTCCAGATTTCAGTTAATTTCACAGAAGATTCCCAAATTTTGGCAGCAGATGACTTAAATGAAATTAATTTACTTCTACTGGTTCGCTGGTTTATGATCCTTGATGGATCTTAAATGGATAAATGTGAAAAATTTTGCAATGAAAATGTGTATTAAAATCTATTAAATTGAATATTAAAAGTGCAATAACAGATTGAAATGTGCAGATTCGTGACCCAATAAAAAAAAAAGACAGCCATGAAAACCTGTTCCTGTTTATACTCAAAGTCCAGCCTTGATGATGTTTATGATGTTTGTCAGCAGTGTGTGAACTGCATAAATCTGCTTTATGCTGCTCCTTTGAAATCAATCCTAAACATTTGCCATCATACAAAAAGTCTGTTTGCCATAAACAGTATGCGCAGCATCAGAAATAATAGGCCAGGAGCTTCCATCCCTTACTGAGATCTACATCATTAGACTGAAGAAAAAGGGACACAATATTCTTCAAGACTCCCTTCACTCTGCTAAACATCTTTTTAACTTTCTCTCTTCTTTTAAAAGACTGAGAAGTATCAGAACCAGGACAAACAGGTTCTGCAACAGCTGTTCGTTCCCTTAACTACACCTTACTACACCGTAGCAGGTTGTGATACTGATAGCCTCCCTGTGGGAGTGTTGTTTTAATTATTTATTATTGTTACTATTAATTAAATTGCTTTTATGTCCTAAGGTGTTCATTGTACGTGACTGGGGTTTTTATTCTGTGTGAGCTCACTAAACCAAATCACTATTTACTTTATTTCCACTTCACTGTGATAAAACGGCAATAAAGTATTGAAACCTTGAAGCCTGAAACCCAAAGCAAACGCTTGATAAATAATGATGAAATTGAATGGGTGTCTGAAATTAAATTTCTTCCTGTGACAAGAGATAATAAAATATGCTGGAAGCCACATATAAATTGTATCAAAGCTAAAATGTCAGTCAGTTGCAAACTATATATATATAAAGTTAAAGACCTTTTAAATTAAGCTTCATTATATACACCTCATAAAGTTCCCTTATAGTATCATATATATTAGTGTGTACTGTATATATATATAACAAATACTAATCCAATCTTCATACTTATAAAGAGAGACATAAGAATTATAAACAAAACTACTTATAGAGAACCAACAAACTCACTTTATTGAATTAAAAGGCTCTAAAATTGAAAGATTTGGTCGACTTTAAAATGGTTCAATTATGTATAAAGCATAAAATCAATTAGTACCTGAAAGTATCTGAAAGTGGTTTAAAATGAGAGAAAGGCGTTATGATTTGAGAAGAATTTTCATGTTTAAAAAACAGGAAATGAAAACATGTTGACGTTATACGCCGCAGACTGCAGAGATCTTGAAGTTGTGCTCTGTTTGTCCCTCCTGCTCTCCTGTACAGTGTCTGGAGTTCGGCGAGGGTTCGGTGACGGGGGACATGTGCGAGGATCTGTGTGTGCTCGGCCTGGTCGAGTACAAGCGCTGCCTCTACTATGAGAACGGGAAGAAGGTGATCGAGGCGCGCTGGAGAGGAAACCCCATCATCCTCAAGTCCAAACTGGAGAATTTCTCCTCCTACGAGCCACTGGGAATACTGGACTATCAGGTGAAGTTTCCAGTCTTGATCCAGGGAAGCTCGACTTTACTTCCAATCAGAGTACATTAAAAAGGATTTACTATTATTAATCTTTTGCTCTCTTCAACAGGACACAGCAGAGGAGCTCTCCCCTCTCGATGTGGTTTTCTACGCCACTTTGGAAGTCAGTGATTTGAGACATTTGCTGCCAGTAAAGCCCGCAAACTCACATCTCTGCCTGTTTTTTTGTAAAATCACACAGTTTACAGTGAATATTATTTTCCTCTGATCTCAGGTGCGAAACTCTCTGGGCCTGGCTGAGGAGGATGAGGAGGATGAAGGAGGAGGAGGAGGAGGAGGAAGTAACAGCTCTCTGGCCAGACTGTGGGGGAAGAAACTGAAAAGCAGAGACAAGAGTTACTCCAGAGCAGAGCTGGCTTCACTCTGGTCCCTGCTGCAGCAGGAGGAGTACACCTTTCTCAGGTAAAGGCTTCCTGTTGTTATCTCTATCCTACAGTTTGGAAAAGTGGATTTATTCCAGGAAGTGAGTTTAGTGGTTGGCATCGGCAATGTTCTGGCCATCGCATCACTTGCTGGTTCGCAGTCTGCTGTTATTTTAAGTCTTGCTTGAGCTTTTTCATCTTCTCTCGGCACTGTTTCAGATTGTGGTGAATGTTCAGCTGAATGTTCAAGGTCGTTACCTCAAATACCTGCTGGATGTCGTCCTCAGTAAATGTGCCTAATAAAACCTCAACTTCACCGTCAATCTATCAGAACATCTCTTCTGTAGCTCCTCAGCACAATGAACTTAAAACCAGACTTGTTGTTTGCAGTTGCAGGTTTATAAAAATGGGAGTTGTAAAATGTGGAAATGGTTAACATACTCAACCAATCATAGCAATGCTTCCTGTGCTACCCCCCCCCCCCCCCCCCCCCCCCTCCCCACCAAGAAAAAAAAGGTTCTTGGTCCCCTGAGAGGATTCCTGCAGTGCAAACCGCATTTTTTTGGTCACAACGCAATGAACTGTACAGATGGGGATAACGATGCTGACTTCCATTCATGGTTTTGCACTTGAGCAGTGACAGAAGTAGCTGTGTGAGTAAAAAAAAAAAAAAGTTTGAGAGAGAAGTTGAGTCTACAGGCCACTATGCTCGTTACACACCGTTAACATACTATCACATACTTTGCTTTTTAAGATCAACTGATTGAATTTGTCGTTTAAACCATGAAAAAGATGAATTCTTATAGTATCAGGGGACAAAAACACATCAAAATATAAAAACATCAAGACAGTACAAATGCATCAAAAAACTGATTATGATGAAGATGATGATTTCATTATTCAAAACAAGAGTGCATATGGCAGAGTAAAAAGATAAAAATGAGGTATATGCATACATTTACAGTATATATTCCTATTTATAAGGTTGCAAGGCCAAAATGTGAAGGGTTTATCCTCTGGGAAGCAGGAGAATGCCCAGTAAATTTAATGGATTTATCACAAGAAATGTTGTTATTTCTTGTGCGAAATGACTTACATAAAGGAAAAAGAGTCACCAAAGTCATTATGTGTCATCCTCTGGAGAGCAAGAATATTCATATCAAATGTAATGATTGTCTGACTAGTAGCTGTTGGGGTATCTCACTGACTGACTGATGTCGCCAATCTTAGTTTTCACCAATACTGAGGCTTTATAATGATCTTTTTTTCATATCTCCCACTAAAAACCTTAACAATTCTCTGATTTGATATTTAAGTCTTATCAAATAAAACTCGTCTCATCCCTGAAATGTCAGAAGTATTGTGGGCAGAGCTGGCGGATGAGAGGAAAAAGACGTTAGTTTGTTTTCAGCTCCTCCGACTCCTCCGAGTCTGAAAATAAAACAGGCGAGACGAGGTGACCCGCACTGCTGCTTATCTGGAGGCCAGCAGGCAGAGCTGCAGTGACTAATGGAGTGTAGGATATATACAAAAACAAACTGTGTGTGAGGGTGGATGGCTGGAGGAACAGAAACGAGAGAGAAAAGGGGAATTCTGCTCAAAAAGAACAAGCGCATCATACATCTTAAGTGTTTATAGCTGTTCTTTAAGGAAGGTGAAATGTAGGTCATCACATAGAGCGGAGTGAGATGCTATAAATGTTTAAATATTAGTATGACGCTGCGCATTTTCAGGCAGTTTCTCCTCAAAGCATTCACAGTGTTGGACTCATATTTACACCTGAAGAGTTTGAGAGAAAAGTTCAAATCCTGCTTTCTTTCTCTCTTTACTTTCTGGGCGTAAATGTCGGATCTTGTTTGCACAAGTTATTATCTTGGTCACACAAGATCCATCATGTTTACACAAGTTTTTGTCTTGTGCTCACAAGATAATGATAATTTAACAATAACAATATATTATCTTATGCACACATGTTCATATCGGGGGGTCTTGCTTGCAAAAGATAGTTGATCCACTTGTGCATGTGAGGTAAAGAAATATAATGTTTCAGGACTTCAGGGGCTCGGTAAAAATGTACCAAGACATCAGATAAGTCACTGTTTATAAAGGGTTTATAAGGTGCAACTCATGGCTTTATTAATGGTTACTAAATCGTTTACACATGCTTTGTAAATCAGTCATGAATTTAAGAGAACGACTTCTGGGTGGCCAGGTATAAACAAACTCTTTGAGTGGTTGGACTATTTGACTACTTACTCATTGACATTTGCAGCTGCAGACAGGATTGTTTCAGCTCAGTGTCTTGTTGAAATGAATAATATTTAGTTTACTTAAGCAATGACAACAAAACACATTGGATATAAATGACAAACAAATAAAAATGAAGATGAATAAATACACATAGTAAAATCAAAAATAACCAAAAATACACTACTGTGCACGTGCCACATTAATAATAACCTACAGACCAGCTGTGTAGATGGATTGATATTCTATCGTTGCCCTCCTGAACCTCCATCTTCCCTCCTCTGTTCTCCAGAGTCCTGCAGGACCTCAGCACCCACGTAGCCAAGGTGTTGGGCTCCTGCGGACACTTCTACGCCGTGGAGTACCTGTCTGCCGGACACGCCTGGGACCAGAACATCTTCTCTCTGGAGGAGGTGGCGGTTTCTGGACTGCAGGATCCGAGCCAAACCGGAGCCCGAGGGAGGTGGACCGCCCGGGAGATGGTGCAACGCATCGCGCTGAGTTTTCTGGACATGGTGTGGCACTTTGATAATGACTTCACCCACAAACTGCACCTGTGTGACATCAAACCTGAGAACTTTGCCATCAGGAAGGACCTGACGGTGAGTTTAGAGTCACTTTGAAGGCAGTTAGATGACTTTCTCCTTAAGAAATACTCACAGTGAAACCCACCAAGCGAGCCCGAGTGGCCTTAATGTTTTCTGAGAATATAATTGAATGGCCTGAGAATATAATGAACATATAGGATAAAAGTAAAGCAGGGAGTCGGGAGAAGAAAAGCAATAAAAGGCCAGGGATGTTTTTTTTTTAAGAAAGCTATTAAAGAGATCGGAGAGTGGATGGCGGATTACGTGAGATTTTTCTTGAAGAGATGTTTTTTCAGCCTAAAGCAGATGTGACCCTGCAGCGAAGAAGAGAAGGTCACTCTATCATCTGCTGCAGGCTTTACAGTTCAGGCAAAAAAAAAAAAAAAACCCTTCATCTAGTTTTAAAAGGTCTTAACTAGGGCTGCCTGTTGTTTGAAATGTTAGTACTAATTAAATAACTGAGTGTCTTTACTAAAACCTGAACTATAACTATACTTTTTTATACTTTTTTTATACTTTATTTCTTCACTGTTCACTTCCTCTTTCAGAATAACAGTCGCTTTTTAAACCATAATCACAATCCCATAAACAGGTGTCTGATAGGCCTTAAAGAATTGGCCAGATTTTAATTTAAATTATAAAATAATAGATCAAAGAATAAGCCAACAAGATTTGAAATTTGATTTGATTTGTGAGTCAATGTTTCTAATAGAAGTCTGTAATTAAAGCTGCAAGCAGCGTTGGTCAGGACCTCGCACTCTGGCCCGTCGGGATCAGATCATTTTGCTTTTTAAAAATGAGAGATATTTCTTACAAGTGTGGTGTGCTTTTATTTTGAAAGTTTGATTGACATGTGTACTGTCAGGTGTGAAGAGACAATAAGTAACTGCAGCTGGACACAGAAAAATACTCATATATTTGAATGGAGAGTGTGAGCGAACCCACACCTGTTTTTTCTATCTTTTACTGTTTTTGAGATATTAGAGTGTGAGTTTTAAAGTCTTTTCTTGCTCCTCCTTTGATTTTATAATGAGTGTGTATTGCGGAATGTTTCACAGCACTGAGGGAGTGACATCACCAGGAGCAGTTGGAGAGGAGGATTTTAGAGTATGCTTCTTGTGAAATGTCCTCATAAATCCCATGACTTTGGCCAAATCTTACATTAAAAGTCATATTTAAGTAGGAAATTTTGTGGTGAATCCATTGATACAGGTTTGAAAGTGGTCAGACTTATAGTTTAGATGTAAGAAGCCTCTGTTAGACACAAAGTTCATGCCTCCCCATTGTTTTACATTGTAAGGGATTTTGAAGCTGATACTATTAACGCCCTCGGAGGAGATAGCGTTTGTTTGAGGGCCAAAATTGGGGGAAAGTTTTATTTTGAAAGGCTGATTATGGACTTCCTGTTGGATTTAGATCAGGGGTGTCAGTGTATGATTTGTAGGTCTTGATGAGACAAATAGTTGAGTTTTGGTTTGATCTCTCTACGACATTCCTACGGGCCGTGGCAGCCATTTTACTTACATAGGTGGCGCTAGAGAGCACATTTTGGCACTTTGGGGGTTAATTTTTACATTTTATCAAATTTTTCACCAGACCTGATGTGTGTGCCAAATTTGGTGAGTTTTTGAGCATGTTTAGGGGGTCAAATTAAGGGTTTAAGTGGTGTAATAATAAATAAATAAAGAAACAAAGAAACAAGCAAACAAACAAACAAACACACGGAAAACAATAGGGTCCTTGCCCTTAGGTGAGGAGTACTGTTTTACAGTAGTCCTCTGCCTTTTGGGCTCGGTCCCTAAATATACAGTCAGTCTTTGACAGTAATTCTACGGAAGTGCAATGCATTCACCAAAGAAGAAGAAGAAAGCAGCAGTAGGTTATGCACGTCATTGTCAGAGGTATTATATGAATCTATTTGACACAAGTCAAGTACCACAGTCAGTAAAACCAACAGATGTTTGGGATTGCTCAGGCGGAGAACACACTGATCTGCATGTACATCAGTAATGCATCCAAAATACTGGAACCAACTATGAAAGCATGCAATAAGTTATGATAAAACAATGCTGTTATCTCATAATTATGAGATCTTTTCTCATCAAGGAGGAAGTAAAAGCAGATTAAATCAGGTAGCGTCGTCATGCCTCTGTCTTCTTACGGGATGATCGATAACCACCAACGAGATCAGAGTCTTTTAATAATGAGAAAACTACCTAATTATAATGACTTATTATCTTGTAATTATGAGATAGTAAGTCATAATTATGAGATTAGGACTCCAGTTTTTTTTAGTGGTGAATGCAATGCGCTTCAGTATAATTCACTCAACTAAAGACGACTTGGATGCTTCCCTTGTTAAAAAACAATCTTTGCACAGGTGAAAATATGGCTGTATGTAAAGTCTGCTATGAGCTGCAGCCAGCGATTCTTATCTCAAAGTCACCATTAATCACTAAGCAATCAGACCTCTCATACTGATGCATTCATCCTCTATTTTTCATCTGAAATACATTAAAAGTTGAAGTTTGCTGTTTTCAGCTCCAAAAATAAGACCACAGAGTCTGACAAAGAGAAATGGATGTTCTCCCTTCTGTTTTCCTTCAGTTAAAAACCAAAGCAGAGTTTAAATGCATCAGGAGTGTTTGGACACTGCAGTGCTGTGAAAATAAAGCGAAGGTCTGCAGTTGTTATTCCAGTGTTATCAGATGGTTTATGCAGCAGCCTTGCAGTCATTAATTCAACACCACGTCAGGTCTCCGCTGGGTGCCGGCCAACAATCACAACTGAATCTAAACTATTTTATCTTTTAAACTTCAGCCTGATGATTACTGGAAAAGTAGCAGTAAAGAAAAAAAAACCCTATTGTGTAGCTCCAACAAATGTCAAGTAAAGCAGAGGCTCATTATTGCTCTGATAATATTAGCAAGATTTGTGTTTTTCATGTAAAAAAGCTGACTTAGAACAGATTTAACGACTCACTGTTTATAATGCCAACATTGTAAAAAGTTGCACATAAAGAAAGAACTCCCATAATGTTCACCACGAAACAGAAAGAGGTTTGTCTGTTGCAGCTCCAGCTACACTGCTCATGTTGATTTCATGTATATATTTCATAGACAAAACAGGGATATGATTTGAATGAGTTTTTGTTGTCTTACAGTTAAATTCAGTAAAAATGATTAACTTTATTTAACTTAATTTTAACTACTTCAAGTTTAACTGTAGTAATATTCTATGTTTCTCTTAATCTACATGCATTGATCTACAAACAGGCAGTAGTGGAAGAAGTACTCAGATCCTTTACTGCAGTAAAAGTACAAATACAGTAAAGTAAAAATACTCCATTACAAGTGAAAGTCCTGCATGAAAAATCCTCTTACAGTAAAAGTACATAAGTATTATGAGCTTGATGTAGTTAAAGTATTGCAGTAAAAGTACATAAGTATTATGAGCTTGATGTAGTTAAAGTATTGCAGTAAAAGTAGTGGTTTGGTCCCTCTGACTGATATATTATTATATATGACATCATTAGATTATTAATAGTGAAGCATCAGTGTTAGAGCAGCATGTTACTGTTGTAGCTGCTGGAGGTGGAGCTAGTTTACACTACTTTATATACAGTTAGATAGTTTAGTCCAGTGGTTCCCAACCTATGGGTCGGGCCCCTCCAAAGGGTCAGCAGATAAATCTGAGGGGTCGTGAGATGATTAATGGGAGAGGAAAGAAGAAAAAACAAAGTTCTGATACACAAATCTGTTTTCAGTTTTTGGACTTTTTCTCTAATCTTTGATTTTTGCTGAAATATTGGATCATTTGAACATTTATTGAAATGAAAGCATGTGAGAAGTTTAGAGGGAAAAATCACTATTTGGTGGAGCTGTTAACAACTCATAGACATGTGAAATGTGACCCCGACTACACACTGCTTTTTGTAAGATGTCAAAAGCCAAAAAGGTTGGAAACCACTGGTTTCATCTTTAACAATGTGTTGTATTTTAAAAGCTTGTTATATTATCCATTGTGTCAAATCTTCATCTGAAAAGTAACTAAAGCTGTCAAATAAATGTAGTGGAGTAGAAAGTACAATATTTCCCTCTGAAATGTAGTGGAGTGGAAATATAAAAGTAAAGTACACATACCTTGAAAATGCAATTTACCATATTTATGGTCATCAAAGAATGAAATTTAATAAATAAACATATTAAGTTTTTAATTTAGAAACTTAACTTTTGTTTTAATTGATCATGTGTAATTCAGTTTTTTGTAATTGTAATAGTTAAATTTATATTTAAATGATACCATTTTTTAAGAATGGGTATAAATTTATCACTAAATGTAATATTTATATGTATTCAAATTAATAATTTTAATAACAATATAATAACCTATAATACTTTATTTTAAAAAAATGAAATTACCTACCATGTAAAAGTGTAAAAGTATTCAGGTGGCCTTTTCCAAACTTCATACAGCATCGTCTTAAAGGTTCTTGTGGTGCCTTTTAATGTTGATGCTTTTAGTCACTGTGACAAAATCAGTTTGTGTATCTATAAATACTGAACTTGTGACAACAGTTGAAGTTTTTGTCCTCTGCAGGTAGTAGCCATCGATGTGGACATGGCGTTCTTTGAGCCGAAGATGAGGGACATCCTGGACCAGAACTGCAGCAGCGATGATGACTGTAACTTCTTTGACTGTTCATCCAGGTGCAACCTGAACAAACGCAGGTGCAGCCCCCGCCGCAGGAACAGCAACCTGCAGGTAAGACCAGCCGGAGGCATGATCGATTTCACGCTGTAGTTGTGATTCAAGTAGCCAGTTCCGTAAGAAGTGCACTTTTGTTGCTGCTTATAACGAGATATTGTACCATAATACTTAAACACAGAATAACAAGAGGATTACAGGTGAAAAATGGATCCCAGAAACATTGGTGACATTACTTAAGTAGAGTTTTGAGGTACTTTTATTGACTTTCATTTTTACATTTTGACATTTTTACCTCGCATCATTTATTTTAAGAATCCCTGCAATTATAATCAGTATATAAACAGTTCATAAATGGTTTAAAAACTTTTACTATAATGGTTATTAATGTATTAGTCAACAACTATACAAAAGTAATGAATGAAGAGAGTTTAAAAAAACAAACATTCATGAAATTATTATATACTGATTATAAATACTAAACGTGGGGACTTAAAGTAAATTGCTACCGACAGCTCTAATTACTAAAACTAGATTCAGATTTATCCAAAACCTGTGATGAGCTTATAAAATATTAATAATGAATGTTATACCCTTTTTACACCAAAATTAATGCGTATATGCAGGTTTTTTAAACGCAGGTAAACCTGCTAAAAATAAGCAATTGACTCCTTTCCCATTGCCAGTAGATGAGTTTGCCTTTCTGTTTTTTTTGTTTGTTGTTTTGTTAGTAAATGGTAGAAAGCAGCATGGAGTCCAGTGACCCGGAATTTTTACTTTTTTATATCTTTTACTTCAGTCTCTCTTTCAAACTCAATGCCGACTAAACAATGTTCGAGCCCTGCTTGAACGGAGAAGGATGTAGTTTGTTGTACGTTGTTACCATAGACTGCAAAAATCAATAACTAAGGATCCTTGCTGTTTACGCTCCAACGTCCAGAACTTCAACGCACGTCACAGCATCGCAATAGAAAAAGGGCAAAAATTAGCGCATCTATTCAGGTGTCATGTTTCCATCACTGCCGCTCGGAGCTGGAGCCAATAAATACCGACACCACTGCAGAGTCATGTGACCCGGGAATGAATGCCGATGTACCCTTTCACATTGAAGACCAAAGCCAGATGTTAGTGGGGGTTTTGTCCAGTATGAAGGAGCTTTAGAGTATAAAGTAGTCAGATTTGTCCAGAACTACATTTTTAAAATGTAGCTTAGAAATGAATGCATCAATAATAATAATCTGTTTATTTAAAATATGAAATCATAACCCTGACAGGAGCCATTCAGCTGCGTAATGAGTACTCTCACTTATTTTGCTGATGATACTTTTAACTACATTGAGATTGCTGGACTTCTAAGTGTGATGGCGTATTTGTCTACTGTGTTTTTATTACTTTTACTGCAGTTTTTTTTAAATCTTTCACTTTAATCTTTCATTTAGATCCAATAAAGTGAATTTCACTTTCTCTTATTTTTCTTTTCTGTATTTTGCTTTTGTCTTTTGTGTCATTCTAGTTTCAGTTACTTCCCTAAGTAAAGCTTATTTATTACTCACTGTTTTCAGTCAGAGGACCGTTTGTTCTTCTCCGACTGACATTTTCTGTGTTAGACAAGTTTCTCTTATTTTCTGCATTTTCTGTTTTACAAAGTACAAACATTTTTATCTCAGGTAGACGCGTCTTTGTCATAATCACAAGTTTGTGATTCATCATAAATGTAGAATGTAGAATGTTTGTGGCATCGGCGGAAGAAGAATTGAGATCTTTTACTCGAGCACCACTGGTTTGTGGCTTTCCATTATCTTTGTTGACACTGATGCTGCCTCTTAATTAATATATATTATTGAATTTTAGAGCATTCATGTGTTTTATATGAAAATTTGAGTTTTGTGACCCAATAGAATGTTTGGAAAATCTTAGATTATTACATTTTCATTGATCAATTCAGACAGGACATTTACTCTTCATTTGATTTAAGTTAGGAGGCAATTTTCTTTTAAATTAAAAAATAATTAAAAATCCCTGATTAAAATGCAAACAGCTTTTTATAACTAAACAATAAGGTAAAAAAAAATGCAAAATTTCAATTTCAAAGTGTAAATTTGTCTCTTTAATTCTCCTTTGCATCTACGCCATATTTAATGCGCCATGACCTCTGACCTCTACTGTTATCAGTTTCCTGTGAGGCTTTTCTTCTCCTCCACACGTCTGAGTCTCAATGTTTTCCTGCAGCAGGACGAGCGTTTCACGACTAATAAGGAGGATGATAAATTACAAGGTTGTGTGTTTCTCTCAGGCGCCACAGGAATCCATTTTTCACAACATTTAATTATACATATGCAGTAAAGAGACATGTGGAATGATAATTACTGACCAGAAGAACCTGCTGACACGTTGGGTTTTCACATCTATCATGAAGAGATATTTTATTAGAAACCTGGAGATGCTTTTAATGTATTTATGTATATAAATCTTTTTTTTCTGCAGGTTCCATGTTGCAGGAAAACAAATACAATCTTATAGTTTTTTTTCTAAAAATGTCAGTGACTCAAACAGGACTCTAATTTAATTGCTTTAACTCTGTATCCAGCATATTCTGAGATCACAGTATGAATCTATTATTATTAAAATTATAATTATAATAATTATTATAATTTTAATCCAGACTCATTTAACTAATTTTATAACAAAACAAATAAAAAAGCTCTTCATTCATTACTTAGAGTTCAAATGAATAAATGAATTGTTAGCTTTATGCATTAGATGTAATTTTAAATATTTACAAAAGGCACTTAGTTTATTAGATATGCAACATTTCGGTCAGGAGGGACATAAAACTTTTTTCTGCATGACTTTATTTTTTTACCAGGTGAACAGTAGACAATACTTGTTTTAACTTTTTAAATACAAAAGTCAAGTCAGTTTTATTTAGGCCTCATCCTGCATTGGAAAAGTATGCAAAAAAACAACCAAAGAGCTAATAGAATAATGGGCAAGTGCTAGGGAGAAGAAAACACTGAATTTGTCAGAAAGAGGTCTATTACGTATGTATGATAGTTAAAAGTATAAAAAGTATAAAATACAGACAGAGAATTGTATAAAAAGTTCCTAAAAATATCTCTGATGCAATATTCACAGGAAATAATCTGTTCAAAATTCATCCAAATTGCTAGTTTTACACAAACTTCCACAAATGAATAAGACATGAAAAAAGTCAAATGTAATTTGCTGTTGTGTCACAAATTACACTTTCTAACTACAAAAAAGCATCCAATGAGACCTGTTACCTTTTTAAATTAAAATTAAAGGAAAAATCCACCTTAATAATAAAATAAAAAGTCATAATTATTTATTATATTATTTTACATTTATATTTATTACCCATTCTTCTATTAATCCCGTTCAATTTTTTAAATGGTTTATAATGTTTCTAATTACTGTATCATTATGATGACTGTTTCTCTCTGCTGTTAAACTCTTAACAGCTCTTCTCAGTTTATTTATTTATTTTTTTACATTTTTTATTGCAAATTCTACATTATTTCTATTATATATTATTTATTATCACTTGACTTGTGGTATAATCTCATACTTTACATATTTTGATTGTTATGCACCACAACACTGAGGCACATTCCTTCTGTGCCAACCTGCCAACTGATTCTGATTTATAATTTCTATTTTTATAATTAGTATTTTGTTTAATGACTCTTTCTGAGGCTGTTATAAATAAAGGTGCTCGGCAAATAAAGTCACCAACAACATAGAAATTTTTGCATATTTCTCTTTTTTTTTTAAGGTGAGGAATTCTAAATTATTTTAAACTTATAATAATAATAATAATAATAATAATAATAATAATAATAATGTATTATCCTAATAATAAACGTTTTTCCTATCATTATTATTATTATTAGTAGTAGTGACTGTAGTAGTAGCAGCAACATCATGTAATATAAACAATACATGTTTTCATGAGTAATTATAACAAATTGCATCATTATTTTGTCATTTTTACATGATTACAAATATGAAATATTGCTATATATATATAACACTACTAATGTTTTTAATGTTTCATGGCTGGATGTTTTTTTTTAGCCTAGACAGGAGTTATCATTATTATTATTATATGTTTATTAATAAAATTATTAGTATTACTAGAAGTGGTGTCATATTGGTTCAATATTATGATTGATTAATTTGATCAAATACAATCATTTCATAAAATGAAATTGTGAAACTACTTATTTTCAAGGCCAATTTTTAAATAATACAAAATATTACTTGAAGAGATACTACTACTCCTACTACTAATAATAATAATAATGATAATAATGATGATGATAATAATAATAATAATAATAATGTACATTTTGGCTGTTTGGATGTAACTCTGTGAATCACATTAACAGTAACACGAAGCCATTTTGAAGCGTCGGCCTGTCAGACTCGGAGGAAACGTCTGGGACACAAAGGCCGAGCCGGACATCACCGTCACCGCCGTCATCACCATGACAACGCTCGGACAGACTCTCATCACCCTGCTGCCTCCTGTATCACATGTCATATGATACAAGATACCTGCATTCATCTGAGGAGGACGTGTGAATATGAGACCAGAGGAGACGATGGGGAGACCGAGGGATGGTGATGACGGGACGTGACCAACAAACACATCAACCTGTTGGTACACAGCAGGGATTCAAAGAATGGAAACTTCCATTTCACAGCAAAAACTGACCTGTGATAACAGCTGGTTATAATGTCCAGTTCCTAGGAGATGGAAACGTGATAAAAGAAGAAAATCAAGCAAGAAATTAAATAAAAAATAGTTAATAATATGAGTGTGGAAGAAAGCAGCGGAGGAGAGAGAAAGGAAGGATGAAAGAAAGATGAACAGCCGTTAAAATAACTGAAGAAAACTGAAGACAAAGTAACAAAAAATAAGAATAATTTTTAAAAAATCAATGAAGAAGAGAAGAAAAATTTATAAGAAGAGAAAAGAACCAAAGATGAAAAGGAAAACATAAGGGAATAAGAAGACAAAACAAAATAAAAAAATGTACAAAACTAGAAACAAGAAAAGAGAAAGCCCAAAAAAAGGGTAATAAATAAAAGAGAAATGAAAATAGAAGGAGAAAAATACAGATGAAGATCAAAGAAGAACAAAGAAACAAAGAAGAAAACAACCAAAGATGAAGATAACAAAAGGAGAAATTAAACAATCAAGAACTGGATGGTGAATGAAGATACAACATAGAAAGCAAAGTAAACATGTAGAGAAATGATTAAAGTATTGCAATCCCTTGTTAGTTTTAAGTGTAAAGAGAGAGATTTTGAAATCTAAGGATATTGAAAGACTTGTGGACATGATGGGTCCCATTTACACAAACGAAAGACAAGTATAATTTACAGGATAAAGACTTCTTAACCTATATGCAGATAAGGGTGCAGCTTTGTAGCTATTTGGGGCAGACAGTGAATATACCCAAACCCTCAAAATTGGGAGATCTGTAAAATTTAATAAGGGAGAAAGAAATTATTGCGTCCAAGCTTTACAAATTGTCAAATGGAGTGCCTCTCAAGGCACTTGGGAGAGAGACCTGGGGGTGACTTCAGATAAAGATGATTGGGATTCAATTTAGAAAAAACTTCACAAAGTCTCTAAACTGGTACACAGGATATATTTCACCCCGGCGAGAATTAACAGAATGGGCTTGTTAGACTTTGATGTATGTTGGCATTGTCTACAAGATGGACACTTGTCTATCATGTGGTCTGCTATCGGTCAGTTTTTAATTTGTCAAGTACTTCTGCTATAGTAGCTGTGGCTGTAGGACTATATGACAAGTCTTAAGTTTGCCAGTTGTGAGAGATTTTAGAGTGTTGCAAAGTGAGAGTTGCTATTTCAGGCACCCTTTGGTTCCAGAAGTAAAAGATTAATTAATTTTCCTCTATATACAATGTTACGCGATTGACGGTTGGTGCACTTCCAAGACTTGGATTGGCATGAAACTCTTGTGGTTGAATCCTAAAAGATGAGCAACTGTGTTAACAAAATCTTTCTGGGCTGCACAGTTACCAGGGATCCTCTCCTGTGCCTCTTTAACCACTCACCTCAAGGCTCTTGGCCCAAACATCATAAACAACTACTAATCATTGGTTGTATGACAATTGCACTACTTATTGCACTGCACTGGATATGTGCAGATTTAGTGGAGGGTGATTAATGGTTAAGATCCTTTCTTGACATGTTGGTAATGGAGAATGTCGAGCTATATAATGAGGAATAGTCTGAGTGGTCTGAGTTGTTGAACAGATCAAGAAAAAATTCTCTTTTTCCTAAATTGGACTTACTTCTGTATCACTTCTGTGTATTTGTAATTGCTTTATTTTATAATTTATTTATTTCTATCTTGTTCTATATTTTTATAATAATTTATTGTTATTATTATTGTATGTCCCACATAGAATAGCCTTTGTATGCTATTATTGGTTTGCCTCTGTAATGTGCATGTTTATAACTTTTTGAAATAAAAATTAATTATCGAAAAAAAGTGGGATAAAAAGAGGATGACCCACAGTCACAATAATCAAAGAAAAATTAAGATAGCAGGAAAAATACAGATGAAGAAATAGAAAAGCAAAGAGAGCAAGAAAATAACAGAAAATAACCAGATGAAAAGAACAAAAGGAGAGATTCAAAACAACAGAACCAGAGGATGAATGAAGAAAAGAAGATAGAAAGCAAAGTAAAAATGCAAAACTAGAAGAGAATAGACACAAAGAAATAAAAAGAAGGAGAAGATGGGAAAATATGTAATGGGATCGAAGACAAAACAAAAAAAATACAATACAAAACTTGGGAAGAGAAATATGAGAGAAAGAAATTTTAAAAGAGAAAATATGATTTAAAAAAGAGGATAATAAGCTGTTATACAGAAGGAGGAAGAATACAGATGGAGAAAAGAGAACAGAAAACAAAAGACGAACAGAATGAGAGAAAATGGAGACCAGATATGAACTCGATAATCAATCAAGAACTTGATGATTAATGTAGAGAGGAAAATAGGAGAAAACAAAAGAAGAGACGAGATGAAAAGAAAAAGGAGACGATTGAAAAAAGGGGAGATAATGAACAAAGAAAGAGAAGACGAGTTGATAGAAGCTGTTGATGACACGTCCATGACACGTTGCTCCCTGATTGGTCCATCTGAGGCTGCACAGGTGACTCCTGACCTGTGATGACCCCACTTTGTCAATCATGTCCTCAGAGAAAGGAGGCATTGTCTTTTTAACTCTGTGTGTCTGTCTGTGTGTGTGTTGTGCTGACTGATGTTTGGTAATGAATAGCGAGGCGTCATCTGCATACTGATGTTAAAAACAGACCATCTATACTGACCTATTCTCTTTGTTGTCTCCTTTCATTTCATTTCTTTCCTCTCTTTTCCATTCCCCTCCTCTTTACCTTTGCTTCTCTTTTTGTTTCCTCAACACTTTCTCTTTTTTTGTCTTTTTCTCTCCTGATTTTTTTCCTCCTCTTCTGTCTTTAATTTTTCCTCTCTAGGTGATTTGTGAGAAGATTTTCAGGCCGTGGTTTTCTCCCACACTGCTCGGAGCCAAAGCAGGACTCCCTCTGCAGGTAGGATTGTTTTTTATCTATATTTATATTTACATGTTCTTTATAATATATTTTTATATGAAACTTTATTTTACTTTCCTACTAACTTCTGGGAATGTTTTTCAATAATTTCCTAAAAGTAGCTTCTATGTAACTGTTCATTCCAGTCATTTCTTTGAAAGGGTTACATAATTTAATGTATACAGGAAAGAATATGCTTATGTCTAGTTTAACACATGAAACTACAATTGTTAACAGTCTAATTTATATTAAAAAAAAATGCAAATAACAACTAACCCAAATATAAAGAGTTGGCACTTACCAACTAAACCATCTCAACACTATTTATGTTTTTTCCTATAATTTGGACCCACACCCTTTTGTCCAAATGTCTTAAAAATGAACTGCTCAGAAATTTTGCTGGAAATTAGTATAAAATTAAAGGATCTGTAAAATGATGCTCAACCTTTATTTGGAGTTGTTTTTTTATTTGTTTTTCAAACATTTTTTGTCAAATAATTTATCAGAAAGTGATACAAGACAATAATCATTCAAAGCCTCTTATACTTAATGAGAAACTCAGATGTTCTTTGCACACAGAGGCTGTTCAAACACATCCAGTGGAAACAATAAAAAATTAAGAAAAGGCTTAAGGTGCACTCTTCTTATGTTCAATAAAAATACTGTACATTTTCTGTGTTGAGGCATTTCTTTCTTTGACATTTATTACAACTACAGCGACCTGGGCCTCCAGAGTCCTTCTGGTGTCAAAAGCTCCTGTAAATGATCACATACATAACTCTATGAATATGAATAAACCTATTTGGAACAATTCTAAGGTAGTTTTAAGTTATGCCACTGCCAAAATGGAGAGCGAGAATGACAACATTTGTTAGGTAAATAAATACAAACATATATTGAGTAAATATTATAATGCAGTGGGTTAAATAATTTCAGGAAGAATGTAAAAGTATTTAAAACTGAAGACTGTGGTTCAGAGAAGAAACAGAGCAACTTTTTTATTAATGACAGATTTTGGTGGGTCGTCCTCTAAAAAAAATGTCTTCGGTTTATTTGAACAGGTGGAGCTGCAGCGAGCCGTGCAGGAGTGTTCAGAGACAGACGGAGGTGTAGAGGAAAGAGAGGATGGAGGAGGAGGAGGAGGAAGAAGAGGCAGGGACGTCCATCAGCGCCTCCTCAACATCCTGACCCGCCTCCTCCAGGAGGGAGGGGCTTCAGATGAAGGGGGAGGGGCCTGGGAGACAAAAGGCCACACCCACACTGCACTGAACTTCTGAGGTGGTGAAGCGAAGGCCGACAGGGACCTACGAAGAGCACTACAGAGGAAGGATACTCAGAAATACACAAGCACATTCTTCAGACGTTTTTCAGGAAGAAAAACATTGATGTTTCTGCGCCAAAAGTTTCTTCTTGGGCAAGTTTTGAAATGCTCATCCTGGAATCAAATGACTCATTGAGAGAAAACAAGATGCTTGTTTACGTGTTGGCTGATGGGAGAGATTTAGCTTATTCTTTAGGTCAATATGGATGCTTATTCTTGGATCAATATGCAAATCAAACAAGATATAGATTCACAAGGAAATATGATGCATTGCTGAGACATATTCAGGATTTTATCTGAGCGAATATAAATATAAAATTCATGGACAAACGTATGTGGAAACTCCTGTTGTGTATATTTGGTCTGAGTTTAGTTTGGGCCTCTCAGTACCTAAGAAGGGAAAATTTAATGTAGTATGCAATGATATTTTTGTTTGTTTCCAACTTTGTGTCAATAGTTTGTGTTTGTCCTTTTCCTGTTTCAACATAACAATGCCTCCGAGCACAAAGCCAGCTCCATAAAAAATGCTTTTCTCAGTTTGGTGTGGGAGAACTTGAACTGGAACGTAGACTCACTGGTGCTTTTGTTTCCAAGTGGGAGCAAATCCTGTAGCCAGGTTCCAACATCTGGTGGAAAGACTGGAGCCAGGAGAGGAGAGGCTGTAATGTTTGGGTGTCCACGTACTTTGTTTGTTGTCAGGGAGTGTTTGGATTTCATGTCAGTCTTCTATCTAGACATAAACTTTAGGGCTGCAACTAACAATTATTTTGTTATCAATTAATCTGCCAATTATTTTCTCAATTAATTGTTTTATCTATAAAATGAAAACAAAGATATTCAGTTTACTATCGTTTTTGACAAAGAAAAGCATCAAATCACCACATATGAGAAGTTAAACTTGCCTAAAACAGTTACTTGATTTATCAAAGTACAGCAGTCAAAGATTATTTCTCTGTCAATTGTTGCAGCTCTAATAAACTCTGAAGATGTTGTGTTTGGGGAAACATCCAGGCCAGGACTGGATGGATGGAGAGAGCTCAGTGATGCCTTAAGTGTCTCCTCATCAGAGGTATATATTATAGGTCGAGTGTTAGCGGATCCTCTCTGATTTTTGTTCTTCCTTAACTTAAAGGCACCCTGTGGAGTTTTTGTCCTTCAGTAGTGCTGTGGAGCAGTTTTTTATGAGTCAGTCTCCATTGTCTTTATTTTGGGTGACACCTTCCTGCCAATGTTATCACACGATTATAATGATCCACAGGTGATTCATGAGGAAGTGCACGTTTGTTAGAGCTCAAGAATACAGATATAGATATAGAGATATATACATATATATATATAGAGAGAGAGAGAGTTTGGTGATTTAACACTTGATGTAAAGATAAACTCCACAGGTTACCTTTAACCAGCTAGTCTCAGTGAGATTTTAAAAACCTCTCTTGTTTGAAGAGAGACTGTGGTAAGAAAACATCTGTTTACATGAAGTGTAAATGCTGTAAAAGCTGCAGATAAGATGTAACAATGTAGAAAATGTATTAATCACTAATAACACCAGTTATTTGGTGAATTAATGGCTTTATTGGTCAATTTAAGGTTTTCAGATCGGCTGCATTTCAGCCTTTTGAAGACAGATAACTGATATTTTTTGACTGAAGCTGCTCCAATTCAACAATATGAATTTCTTCCTCATGATATCTTTATTTTGTACATTTGATCTGTCTGATTAATTTTGGTTAAATCCATGATGGTGAGAGTGATACTGTAATAAAGGTCAACAGGGACAGAATACAGTTTGTTTATTTAAATGAGTGATTAATGTTGCTGTTTGTCAGAAAAACGTCCTTATTTCATATTCTAATAAAAAAGTATCCCGGCCCCTAAAAATCAGATTTTCAGCAAGCTCAGATAAAAACTTTCCTCCTTCAGCAGATGAATGTAAATACATCATTCTGCACAAAGAAGAGAACAACATCCAGCTGAAGGAACAAGAGGAAAAACACAGTTTTAAGTGAAGGGGGACTTAAACTTTCCACCAAATTTCAGTGAAATCCTGCTAACAGACAACCAAAAAAGACTGTTAACATTCTAGCTGGTAATATTCACCAAGTTTAAAAGCGTCATGCAGCCTTGTGGCACTTCTGTAGAAAACAGAAAGGATAAAAGATATAAAATAACCACCTTCATCTTTCAGCAGCACACAAAGCAGCAGTGGTTCATTTGTGTTTTTGTGTTTTGTTTGTGCTGCAGTTGGACTGGATCTCAAGGGTGTTGTGATATAACCGAGTCAGCTTAATTTTAATGTGTAGCAGCTAAATGGTCTCACTAAGACCAGCCTTCTGAAAATAGACTGACGAAACCTAAGTACCATTTGTTTTCATATGCACAGTTCAGCTGAATAATAAAATCTCTTAAGATGTTTAGAGTTTTGCTGTGTTGCTTCATACAGAGCCGGCCAACAATACTGCAGGCTCCTCATTAAAGCTACAGTGTGGGACTTTTACATATAAATGAACATCTGTTACATTCAAGTCATTGCCGAACGAGTTCACACAATGCTGATTAAGCCTATCACCAGATAAATCTCTCTGTATTTCACAGTATAGTATCGTATAGTATAGATTAGTTTTTAAAGTTCTTAAATCTGGTATCTGTGGCGAATGAATGCATACTGAGCATGCTCTATGGGCAGAGCATGCGCACCAGAGACTTCCGCCAGCCGCTCCGGCTAACTTCTGGTTAGCCCTTCGCTAACTTGAATGGGGATAAGATCATTTAATTGTGCGGCTCTTCTAGACTTTCCAAATGTTTTCGCACGAAATGGATCAAATTCTGATAGTGAAATTAGTCATTTTGCGACAGCTGTGTGACACTCAAAAACGATTTATCCACGGTTTTACAGCCACAATAGAGTAGGCTACTATGACGTAAGCATGTGTCAACAGTGTTTTTGTAATTACTCTCACTTCCAGAAGGTCCTGCTCAGCCGGTTTAAAGGATAGGTTCAAGTTTTTTCCAAGTCTGTCTTAATCCAATAGTGATGTGCTGATATATGATATATTCCTACTCTCCACACTGACCCTGAACGCAACTACACTGTATAAAATCCACAGACCTTGTTCCAAAGTTCAGCTGAAACTAAACTGAGGCTTCAGCAGTCTCAGTTAGCTGAATCTAGTCTGTATCTTCCAAAATTACAGCACATAACAACATTTAGAACCAAATTCCCTCTTTTTGTTTCCTGGTGCGTTCCTTGCCGAGCTGTGGCGGACTGATACATTCTAGTAGTCGCGTGTAGATTTGTTGCAGGAACATGCTATGTATTTATTTACACTGACCTCCATGACAGCTTTTGTCAGCTCAGCGGGTGATGACACACCAGATTAACTCACACTGAACCATATAAATGTCTTATTAGGTGCAGAGGCAGGAGCAAATCCAGGAGGTCTGGAGGACAACAAGAACAGCTGGAGATCAACCCTGAGATGTCACACATGCACCGAAACATGAAAAACACATTGAGCCTCATGCAAGAACATCTTCTTCTAATAAACCTCTTGACTTTTTTCTGTGATGTTTGTTTGTTCCGAGTTGAATTCAACAAACTCTCATGGACGGCCACGACAAACATCACAGACTTGTATTAAATCTCTGGTTTCAGTCTGATGAACGTCACCTGTTCATGAGATTTAATCATCAGCATCATCGACGGCCCTAAAATATCCATATAAGGAGACCTGTTCCGCTTTGTTTGTGGTTGAGATTCTTTCCAAAAAATGTTCCCAAGAATTTGAGGTTGCTGCTGTCAGAAACCAGAAGACACATTTATCAGTGTCAGTAGTCGTATTAGAGGAACTGAAACAACCAGAAAATATTAATCCATCAGAGCAGCACTGTAGTGTGACTGTTACGCCCAGGCCTAAGGGAATGAGGGCGCAACATAAGGACAAAGTAGTGGAGAGTTAGATGAATGCAAAAAAGGAGCAATTTATTGCTACACCAGATGACTTCATTTTCAATTAATGAAGTTGGGCTTCAGGGTGAATCAAGGCCAAAACAATTAACAAAACCAACTATCTTACCAAAACAATTTCTAATTCTTCCCTGAACAAACAGAAGAATGAACAAAAGACATTTTCTAAACCTAACTCCCTACACTAAGAGAAACAGGAAAAAAACTGTGCACAAAAGGAAATGGTGATTCACCCCTACTGCCTCAGGGAAGTTTAGTGATCTTACCTATTTACAAAGTTTGAGCCATTTACAGGGTGCATGATTTACGATGTCTAAGCTATAACGCTATACAATGCGAGGAAGCGTTAGCAAAGTGCTAGGCTAACACAGACTAACAAGTCAGCTGCACACGCTGACAATGACCCCAAAACTACAGCAAACGAGAAATCGTACTCAGCCTACGCTCACATTCCTGTCACAACATCCAACACACATCGCTCTGCGAAGGTGGGAGGATGAGGAGGGATGAGGCTCCGCTGCCAACACTGACCCTTGGCGTCACCTGGAAACCGTCTTGAACCGGCCGATCCACAGCGGCTGCAGCGCTGGAGGGCTGCCAATCCGGGCTGGAACCTGTCACAGATCCTCAGAGGAAATAGAGAGCTCTCACTCTGTTATGAACAGCGTTACACAGTTCAGTATTACACACACACAAAAACCCCAATATGGCTCACAAAAGTGAACATAGGGGAACAGTGAACCTTAAATGTTGTGTAATTATAATACACATGCTGCACAGTTGACCCTGTTACACCAGTATATTTAAACTCCAAAGTCATTACATGAAGAGATTATGTTTGCAAGTCAAACAAGTGTTTCTCCTCTTGTGAAGAAACGCAGATTTGTACGACAGGTCTGAACTCGAACCTCAGAGAAATATCTAACAACGAGAAAACTGATGCCATAGATTTTCTTAAATCACTCATACATGACTTTTAAGAATGAATCCGTTCATACGAGTGCTTCCTGCATGAGGCTAATGCTCCAGCTAGCAAATCTGCAAAGACAAAAAGAGCAGTACAACCTCAACCAACTTACACATGACCACCAAAATATATCAGTCCATGAAAGACTTGAACTTGTCCTTTAATATACTACATTATTCCCAGACAGTTTACTGTTACTCTAAAGCTACCAAGTCACACTTGTGAAACAGGTCTGGTATAAAACAGAGAGATAGCAGGTGTGTCTGATGTGACGTGGATTTAGGTTTACTGTATGTGTGAGTTCATGTGTTTGGACTGTTTGTCCCACTGCAGCAGTCTGAGGATTTATTCTTATTGTAAAGTCCTTCACATAAACACACAGTCCTCTCTGCGTCTGTCTCTGTAGGATCAGATTCCAGATCTCCTCCTCATCAGTATTTATGTGGAAATGGAGATGTGAGACTATTTTGCGACCACAATATTTAATTCCTCTCACAGGCAGAGAGTTTAATTGGTCTGAATATCAGGAAACCAAGAAAAAAACCACTACAACTCACGTTTTGTGGTTTTCCCTTGATAGCAGCCATATGCATCTATATTTCCTCCTCTCCTCTCCTCCAGACGTTGGCCTCCGAGCAGATCGAGTTTCAGCGTTTCTGCAGAAATCCAGAGGAAAGCTGAGACGATGCAGAGAACAGGGAAGAAGAAGCAGCAGCAGGAGACTGAAGGCAGACACAACATGTCAAACACAAGCCTGCATCCTTCCTGACACAGAGTCCAAAATATAAACTGAAGCTCTTATTTACTAAATAATGACATTTATGAGAATTTCCACTCAGTTTGAAATGAGACTGTAAACCCGTGTGGGCCTCAGCTCTGATGTTACACTATTCTACGAGTCTGTCCTCCCAAGAAAAATGACAGAATCAGTTGTTTCAGCACACAGTGATCAGTTTTTGTCTGTATTTCTTCTGGTCTTCATCTCAGCACAAATATGTGTATATGAGAGATGTATTTTGGCTGTTTGAGGCAAATAAACACTTGTACCAGTCCATTCTCTTCAATCTGCGTACAAATAACATGCAAAATTGGACTTTGGCATATGCACTGCACACAATTTGAAAGTGTAAAGTTGTGTTATTTGTATGCAGATTGTAACTGGGTAACTTGTGCAAGTAAAGCATGATGAAAATTTGTCTGAATGTCTGAACACACCATAACTGTTGTTTCAGTGGAGTTCTGTCCGATAAGATACAGCCTGTTAAAATGACCTGTTACCTTGTGATAATCATGACAGTGTTTATTCTGTAATCTCCAATATTACTAAATCCAATTGCTGTAGCTGTTGGACTACTACCTACCAGTCAGCATGACGAGAATAAATCAGCTTCCGACCTCAAACTCATCCACATCCTGATAAAGAAGTTCAACATGGTGCAAGGAAAGTGTGTAAATAAAGACTAGTGAGAGGCTGGAGGAGCTTATGTCTATGTCATATTGGTCATATGTATTTATACATACAATTGATTTATTGAACAGGACAGTGTGCAGTATTAAGCATATATGATGCACTGCACCGCAGTTAGCTTGAAGCTAATTTGCATCCGTAGTCCATTAAAATCAAGACATACAACAGCACAACAACAAACAGTACAAAGCAAAACGAACGAACAAACAAACAAACAAAACACAAAGAACGCACCATACAAAATACAAAGCTACACACAACAGCACATGGCATACACCCACAATGTCAATTAAAAATTAATAATGTAAACTAGGCTCAGTGGTCACACAACTGATTCGTCTTTAGTTGATTTTTTTTTAAAAAATTTTTATGAGAGTTTAAAACACTGCGCATTGACAAAATTACAATATATGCATTAAATTTGGGTTTAATTACATTGAACAATTGACTTTGGCTGACATGAGGCAACACCAAGTTGGAGCTTTCAGAAAAATCACAGTTTTACAGTTGTAATTACAACCTGTATGTCAATGTGAACACTACTTACAAGTCAGAAACTTGTAATTCACTATCTCCAGCATATGAGTGAACTGTGGGCTACAACTTGTTTTTTTTTTGCCTATTTTGTTTATATTTCAGCAAATTGGAACCATTAAAAGTATGCTATATTAGCTATTAGTAATTCCTGTTTGCAACGTACCCAGAGATGTACAGACAACTATCACTGGATTATTCTGATACTGAAAAAAAACTTGATGATTCTCAGGCAAGTTCTTACAGGGAGCATCTTTGTTCTCTGATTTTTATGCAGATTTATAAATGCTTATTTGCAATGCACATCAGAGATGATGATATCCTGGTGAAGTGTAAGTCTGAATCCAAAAATATATGTATCATCTGCTTTATGTCAGTGATGGTCCTCACAAGTATAGTAGTACAAACAGAGCTAAGAAAGACAGCTGGGGAAGAGAGATACCTCGACGCTGAAGGTTAAAAAAGCAATAAAGAAATAGAGATAAAACTCTACACATGAAAAGAGAAAAGTACACAGTACACAACATGAAATGCTGATCCTGTAAAGTGTTTGTTTGCTGAACATTTAAGAAAGAAACCAAAGCAGAACAACAGACAAACTGGTGTTACCACTGTCATTTTTTGGAAATCCTCCAGAGCTCTGCTGGCATCTTCCCACTGTTTTCACTTTCATAACAACAAACACTGCAAAAAGATATCAACGTCAAATTCAGATTGAAGACTAAACATGGTGAGATTTTGATGGAAAGAGATACTGTTTGGTTTCTGTTGGTATCAAACACCAAAGACCAGACGTGCTGGTGAACATGAGCTCTGCATTTCACTAAGAAACAGAAACTGCTCTCCAACAATGACCTCATGCTGTTTCTCTGCTGCCAACATGCGACGTTGCTTTGTGCAGATTTAAAGTCTTCTTCTGTCAGTGTGGATGAGCTAATTCCTGGAGCTAATTCCAGGGTAGATCTGTGGCTTTTTTCTTATTTTAGCAAGGCAGATAAACAGAAGCATGTTACTGCACTGCTATTCATAAAACACAAGATTTAGATTTCAGTAAAAATTCAGAAAACAGTTGTCAGTTGTGTGTTCATAGATGTCCATAGCTATAACTTCATCACCTCACACTGCAATTTTCCCAGCGCCTATAAGTGTGTTTCCAACCACCTGTTTTTTATTCACATTTTCAATTTGTGCATAAAAAAACCCCAGAAAATTTGAAAATAAAATTGCAAATAGTTGTAAACTAGGCTATTTTTGGTTGGTCTAATTGTCATTTATGCTTATGTGAGAAAGTTTATATTTAAAGCACAATTAATCCTACACATCTTTTGACTGTTTTCTTTACAGTTTCACCTTTGCTTCTTGTCAATAAACCTGCAACTACATAACTGTCTCCAGAGTCCTGATGAGAGAAAGGCATTTAGCCACCTGCCAACACATACACGCCATGTGTATTTAGGACTAGTTGTTATGTGCAGATACTGTAGAAAGAATTTAAAAAACCATGACACTGAACATAATCTTGAGTTTTGCAGAATATCAGCGTACTTGTCTGGCATTAGGGTTCCACAATGTTTTTTACTGGATGACCCTTGAGATCTGTTAACACTTTGTCTTTCTTTTGTGTTTTATTATGAAGCACTTTGTGGCATCTGATCTGGAGAGGCACTATGTAAATATGTTTTACTTACTTTAGTTGAAGTATTTCTTGCAGTGCAGACAGACACAGACAGCTCCAAGCAGTTTTACAAGAACAGCGTCGTTAAACTGGCGTCACAGATCATCAGCTGTTTGTCTCGGAATACAAACATGGAGGAGATTGAAGTGTCGCTCCTGCTGATTCACATCAAATCACTAAACCAAGAGTTTAACAAACCCCTGCTGTGACGTTACATACTGAGGTGTTTTATGCATTGTGTGATCTGGTTTGTACATTCTAAGGGGAAACAAGTACAGATTTTATTGCTTTATCCCACAAAATAAGCAGAATTCTCAGTAAAATCACTCTGACAGTGTGAAACTTCTGGCACTGAACCTTCCTTCCAGTCTGAACTTGCACCTTTCCTTTGCAGGAGGAGACAAGTTCAGTCACTGCTGTAGGAATCCTGCATGTTTGCCAAAAGAGGTTGATACATTACAGGTTACTTAATTCCTTTTAGGAGATAATTTAAGATTCATCACGTTTGTTATTTAGTGGCCAAAAAAATCTGATTAATCAAAGATGTGCTCAGCGCTGGGAACTCTCACTGTGGTCTCTCTTCTTGACAGATTTTAATTATCTTGTTTTTCTTCTCCACATGATTTTGCCAATTAATATTTAATAGGTTTTGGTGATTGTTGCATAAAAACATCCAGCTACAGGGTTCATTCAGCCTGTCATGGGTATTACAAGAGATTGGCAGTTAATTTCCAGCTTTCAGGTTTTAATCACACCATCTGACTGAGCTGTCAGTCACTGCATGTTTATCTACATTCAGGTTTCCACTTGGTTCAAACAGAAATGCAGTAGCTGTCAGCGGTTAGTTCTCTTATTTTAAAGCTCTAGCGGCTGTTGTTAAGAAATAAAATGAGAAATCCACTCTAACTACACCTCCACGCATGATTTCACTGCGATTGAAGTTTAAGAGAATAAAACCAGAGTCAGTTTCGCCCGAAACAAACACATTTTCCTGGATGGAAATCAGTCATCTGCTTTTAATTTTTTGATATCTAATGTTTCCAGCGGCAACCAGAGGAGCCAAGTAAAACTGATGTTCATTATCCCTGAGAGGAGAAGTTTATTGGAAGCCACACCCACTCTTAAACATTAAATCACTTCAGTTTAGTTGCACAAGGGAGAAAACTGAAAGTTGACGGAGTCTGACAGCCGAGGAGTTACACACAGAAACATACGAAACAGGCAGAAATCTCAGAGACAGATATCTCAAAACCAAAACTATCTGCATGCATGCATATGTGTTATTTGGGTGAATCAAACTTTTAAGAGAAACTGCAGTTAGATCTGCTGTTTCTTTAGAGATTTACTGAGAGCTGAAGAAAATGATTCATGACGAGCTTCCCAGTAATTAACACAAATGCAGAGCTTAACTTCCTTTTGTTGCTTTAGCAAATTTACTCAATAAACATTATTTACCATTATAAAGTGAGCTTATTAATCATGAAACATTGCTGTACTCTGCATGATAGTATATTATCTGCTTTGAATTTGAAAAAAATTCTACTGGTACCAATTTTGGAAACCAAATTTTGTGCACCTTTAGCGGTGTGTGGCCTCATCCCATCCCAGCTCACACTTATCAGTGCATGTGTTTGACTGACAGCAGCTGGGGGGCGTGTTGATGTCTGTGTTTGGTTGACAGCAGCTGGGGGTTTGTGTCGCTGTCCGTGTTTGGTTGACAGCAGCTGGAGGTTTGTGTCGGTGTCTATGTTTGATTGACAGCGGCTGGGGCACGCGTGTTGGTGTCTGTTTTTGATTGACAGCAGCTGGGGGGTGTGTTGGTGTCTGTGTTTGATTGACCGCAGCTTGGGGTTTGTCTCGGTGTCTGTGTATGATTGACAGCGGCTGGGGGGCGTGTCGGTGGCTGTGTTTGATTGACAGTGGCTGGGGGGCATGTTGGTGTCTGTGTTTGATTGACAGCTGGAGAGATGTGTCTGTGTTTGGTTGACAGCAGCTGGGGGTTTGTGTCGGTGTCTGTGTTTGATTGACAGCAGCTGGAGGGGCGTGTCGGTGGCCGTGTTTGATTGATAGCAGCTGGGGGTTTGTGTCGGTGTCTGTGTTTGGTTGACAGCAGCTGGGGGTTTGTGTCGGTGTCTGTATTTGATTGACAGCAGCTGGAGGGGCGTGTTGGTGTCTGTGTTTGATTGACAGCAGCTGGAGGGGCGTGTCGGTGGCCGTGTTTGATTGATAGCAGCTGGGGGTTTGTGTCGGTGTCTGTGTTTGGTTGACAGCAGCTGGGGGTTTGTGTCGGTGTCTGTATTTGATTGACAGCAGCTGGAGGGGTGTGTCGTGTCTGTGTTTGATTGACAGCAGCTGGGGGTTTGTGTCGGTGTCTGTGTTTGATTGACAGCAGCTGGCAGGCTACAGGTGTTACACTAACAGGGATTTTATAGAGCAACGACTTTTACCTGGTGAATGTTTGTTTGGTGGCTCGTTCAAGTAAGTAAGTTAGTAAGTTAGATAAGACAGTGACTTTAGCAGGAAAGTTAATGTGGGTTGTTGTTCATAGTCTGTGGCTCTTGTATTTAGTACTTATGCCCCTAAAGTATGGAACAGTCTGCCAGCTGATTTGCAGTTTGCACCAACACTGTCCTATTTTAAGAATAAACTAAAGACATTTTTATTTTGTCCATATTTTAATTAGGTGTGTGTGTGTGTGTGTGTGTGTGTGTGTGTGTGTGTGTACGTGTGCTTTTTTGTACCTGTGTGTGTGTGTAATATCTGCCTGTATCTATATCCTATCCATATTTTCACTGTTTTACTGTTTTTACTTGTTTCTGTATGATATTGGCCTCTACAAATAAACTTGACTTGTGTTGTGTAGCCGGATGCTATCAGGCTCAGTGTGACCGTCTGCTCTGCCTGTGAAAGAAGCCATGTTATTGCTTTATTCAGAATTAGATTTGCTATATTGAAATAAGGTCTCCAGCTACATAAGGGGATGATGGAATGATATTAAATCAAAATAATACAGAACTAGGATTTAAAAGATAAATTCCTTTCTTTCAAGTATCACATTTTTTTTCTAAAAGGCAAACACAGGACAAGAGCAGATACATGTATGTTGCTGTGGTAGATAAAAAAAGCAGTTTAATTTCAGTTGGACTTTAAATTTTGCATTTAAATCTGAAATGACTTCACAGCCAATTTTTGTAGGTACATAACAGTTGTTTCATGTGTTGGTATATGGATCTGAACAACAAATTTATGACAAGATTCATAATATTTTCATATTAACACAGACAAAAATGGTTCCTTTCACATTTACACTTACATTCATTATTAAATTAATCTGACCCTACAGAGATATGCAGGGTTTTCACCATGCCTCCTCTAAACTGCAATCAAACACCAGCTATTTGAACCATATTTGTGTGCAATGATGTTTTCACTGAGTTCTTACTAGTTAGCTGCAGTGTTTGAGTCTGACTGTGTAATTAGTTCATTGTCAAGTCCAGTTCATTCAAAGTTTGAGCTCTGCTGCTCTGCTCCAGTTCAATTAAAGTACATGAGATAAAAGGTGATAAAATGCCACTTTGGTTCTGTTTTTTAGAAACTAATTTCACACTGTGTTAAATCTGAACTGGGAGCAATAAACACTCTGAGCTGTGATGAAGAAGAGAGAGAGAGCAGCAGGATGATTTCGTCATTTCCATCTCCTCTGCCCATGAAACCAGAGATGTTTGTGTTAATCACAGTGGTCTGTGTGAATGTGGAAGTTCTTCAGGCTTAAAACTCGAGTGCGAAATTGGGTGTGAAGCAGGCTTTGTGAAAAAATAACACGAACGTAGCTTCTGTCTGACCTCCACAGTCTGGATGTGAGAGTGCTGAGTGGAGTCGCTCAATTAAACCTTCAGGAATCAAAAAAGAGTGAAATCCTTGACATGTAGTTGTTTAGCTGTTCTGCTGGTGTTCCTTTCCACGTAGCAGTTTGGTTTCTATCTCTGAATTAAAAAAACAGGAGTGGGGAAAAAAGAAGGAAACTATGTAAAAGCAAGATCAGGTCCAGGAGCAGTGAGCTGTAATTGTATGTAGAGTTGGAGGAAGCAGAAAGTGTTACATCACCTGACTGTGAGCAGGCAGAAAGAGTTTGTTGTCCTCACTCACACTGAAACGCAAAACCAGAGTTTTCACACTTGTCAGTGGAAACACACACACACACACACATTCCCAGCCTGTTCCAGGTGACCTCTCCTGGATCTTTGACGTGCGATGAGGCGTTTCTAACATGTGACCAATTTCCTGCCATCTGGCTGCAGTTGTTACTGCTTCTCTGATCACAGACCAGCAGACTTCAAAGACAACCTGCAGGAGGAGGTTCATAGATGTAGGACAGAGACAGAGGTATAGTTTTCAACTTTCATTGTGATTTCAGATTTCTTTATATGGTCATCCGCTGCAGTGCTGCAGTGTGTGTGTGTGTTTGTTCACAGGGGACCTATTACGCTTTTTCCTTATTTTCAGTTAATGTTACAGTGTTGGATGTTCATATTAAAAGTTTCAAACAGTGAGGTAAATATATGTAGTAGTAATCTCCCTGTGAGCAAAAACTCAGGCTTCAAACTCCTCTGAACTCTCTGTTTCCAAAAGTTTTTCACCTTTCATTGTGATTTCAGATTTCTTTATATGGTCATCTGCTGCAGTGCTGCAGTGTGTGTGTGTTGGTCAGCTGGTCTCATTTGTCAGAGCTGGAGTTCACTGCTCCGCTGCGCTAACATTATGGCATTTCTGTGTCTGTTTCTGCTTGTACTATTCCTCCCTGCATTATTTCTAACTAATCTGCTGAACAAAGAGCTCAAATTATCTCCAGATGTTTTTGCACCACTAATGAAGCTCTGATAATTTGGTGATGAACACATTTCATTTCCTGTAAATCCTCCAAATTATTTAGTCATTTAAAAACTTTTAATATGAAACAGTAAAGCAGGAAATGTTGGGTTTTCATCAGCAGTAACTTAACACGACTGATACAGCTGAAAGTGATTAAAGTAAAATAAAACTGATATCTGAACAGGAATGTGGAGAGAAACTTCAACCCACAGAGATTCAGATAGAAGCTACAAAAGTTCTGAGAGCTGAACACAGAGAAGTCACACAATAAGCAGGTAATTAGCTAAATGTTTACCAAACAGAGACGTCTAGCTGTAATCTTTGTTCCTGCGGGTGTTTGTGTTGTCCACTTGCATATTTCTGCTCAGATTTTGGCTCCAACATGTACGGATATGTTTGAGAAGTTGACATTTAGAGTAAAGGAGAAAAAGAAGTCAAATCCTGCTACCAAAGTGCAAGAACAATTTTGTATTCTTATACAAAAAAAAACTCTAAATCAAACTCTTATTTTTTTCTCAGACTGAGTGTTCCAAGTCACAGATGTCATCTTTAGTTGAACCTTTTTGTCAGGAAAAGGTGAAAAAATGTAAATACTCATCTGGACTGAAGCTCATGCTGGTTTTCACTCTGGGCCTCCTGTGGAGATTTCTGGAAGTCATCAGAGAGGAAAACCAGAATGTGTGTGTGGTTTAATGCAACCTGGAGTTATGATCAGGCGTCGACACGACCCAGAGGCCCTGCACTGAAACTACATATACATGTACGTATGTATCTATGTATGTGAGTTCTCATGATCTCAGTAAACGGTTTCACATGTTCACCACACACGTTGTTGTTTTTTTGTATTCTACCACCTGATGTGGACCAGACTGTGTTACTTCAACTGTAAGAACCAAAAACACTTGAAAGCAGATAATAATGTCTGTTTTGTACATATGACTATTACATTTCAGGAAGTCATGAAGACTCAGGTTCCAGCCTCCTGTGGCTGTAAACATTAGGGGTGCAAATATGTTATTCGGCAAAGCACAGATAGTGTTTTTTTTTTTTTTTACAAATATTTCTTTCATACAAATATTGAAAAATTATTTGTTTTCGGGAAGAATAAAAAACCCCATGTCAGATACAAGCGCACAGGTCAGTTACATCGCTATCTCAGTGTCTCTCCTCTGCTCCGCTGTTACGTCTATCAGCAGGTCTCAATGAGGGGAGTCACATCCACCTGCTACATGACGCACATTTCCTTATTTGGACATCACTCCTGGAGTTGTGCTCGCATGGGACTCTCCATAACCTGTTGTTCCCCTTTTCTTTACCCACAAAGTTAGGTTGTAAAAAATAGGCAATAAATGAAGAGTGCAAAACAAGAATCACCTTTGAAGTTCTTCTACATGTTACACGGTGTGCTGTCTGTGTGTTATGGGTGTATAAATAGGTAGAGGTCTGTCTGCAATGAGGAGATAAGTAAAGTTTTAGCTCAGTAGTCAGTGCAATGATTGTGGGGACCTCCGTCGTAAGATAATTTATTCATGATTGCTTGTTGTAACACTTTAATTTTCTAAACTTAAAAGCATAATAAAAACAAAAACAGGATTTCTAAGCCTCTCTCCACTCTTATTGAAATACAAATACAAATAACTTTGCTGCCTCAACAAATATAATACAAATACAAATAATGGGCTGTCTGCACATCCCTAGTAAACATAAATCCTGAATCCTTATATCCGTATTTCTAGAAACAGAGGAAGTGTACAAACACTGAGCCTGTTCTCTCAAGAAAAATGACAGGTCTTAATATCAGTTGCCCAAAAATTACCTATAGTTAGTTTGAGTGACGGCTGCCATCTAGCAGCCGTAGTAACTGTGAGGTGGAGCAGTGGTGCAGTTCAGATGACGTATATATATATATATATATGTGGACAGATTTCCTCATTCAGAGGAGGAGGATGGATGGAGGCTTTAACCCAACAGTTGACTCTGTTTCCTGTTTCCAACCGCGACTCAGGACAGTTTTTTAATAAGTGTAACTACGATCGTCCCCTAACCTTTAACCCCGTGGTTATAATTGTTGCCATGACAACGATGGTGGCCTAACTTTGAGGAAGTAGTAACTTTAACCAACACCACATGTTTCTCTAACCTTAACAAAGTGATAATTTTAATACATTGTTGAGAAAACCAAATAGTTACATCAATAAGTCTACTGACGGAAAATTAATTGGCAGCTATTTTTATAATTGAATAACCACTTCAGTCATTTTCTAAAGCAAAAATACCAAATGTTTGCTTGTTGCAGCCTCTAAAACGGGAGAATTTGAAGCTTTTCTGTGTCATACGTGATATTAAACTGATTATCTTTGGATTTTGGACTGTTGATCATAGACAATAAGACATTTCACAATGTTACCATGGACTCAAGGAAGTTATAATAGGTATTTTTGGTATTTTCTTACATTTTACAGGCAAAACGATTCATTGATAATGAAAACAATCATTACTTGCAGCCTTTCTAGATAAGTGTGGCACCAACTGTTGTACTGATATAAATAATTCAGTAAAAATATAGATTATGCTGAATTTACCTTGATAAACATTATGGTAACAGATAGTTTTTTGTGCACACTTCACTTAATCTTAATATGAAACATTTAATGGGTTCTTTGGTATAAAACTTCTGTTCTGCTAAATGTCAATAGACTTTCAAACTGATCTGAGCTGATGTTCACGGTGTATTATTCAGTCAATGCGCAACAGACGCATGCGTCATTTTCTCTGTGACTAATCAATTTTCCAGCATCTGATTCAAACCAGCAGCTCAGACCAAAAACCTGCTCTGCTGCCTGATTTCACCCACAGACCAGAAATGCAAAAACACACAGAACAAAATAACGCTGTTGTATTGATCAGCTGATCAGTACAGAGAAGGCAGGTCAGAGAGCAGCATTTACTGTAAAAACGGATTACGGATCACGCACATGGAGATAGATTTTCAAGGCTCTTTGAAGGGTTAACAAATATTAAAACCTTTTATGGTTTAAAAAACCATAAGAAGAAAACAAAACCAAACAGTAAATAAACAGTAATAACTGACCTTTACAGACATCTCTTTTATAATAGAGGTCTATGGGGAAAATGTTTTTTATGGATTGCAGGGGTCATGTTGCTTCATGTGGTAGAAAGTACATTTAGTCAAGTACTGTACTTAAATACAACTTTAAGGTACTTGTACTTTACTTGAGTATTTCCATGTGATTCTACTTTCTACATTTCAGAGGGAAATATTGTACTTTCTACTCCACTACATTTATTTGACAGCTTTAGTTACTTTTCAGATGAAGATTTGACACAATGGATAATATAACAAGCTTTTAAAATACAACACATTGTTAAAGATGAAACCAGTGGTTTCCAACCTTTTTGGCTTTTGACATCTTACAAAAAGCAGTGTGTAGTCGGGGTCACATTTCACATGTCTATGAGTTGTTAACAGCTCCACCAAATAGTGATTTTTCCCTCTAAACTTCTCACATGCTTTCATTTCAATAAATGTTCAAATGATCCAATATTTCAGCAAAAATCAAAGATTAGAGAAAAAGTCCAAAAACTGAAAACAGATTTGTGTATCAGAACTTTGTTTTTTCTTCTTTCCTCTCCCATTAATCATCTCACCACCCCTCAGATTTATCTGCTGACCCTTTGGAGGGGCCCGACCCCTAGGTTGGGAACCACTGGACTAAACTAGCTAACTGTATATAAAGTAGTGTAAACTAGCTCCACCTCCAGCAGCTACAACAGTAACATGCTGCTCTAACACTGATGCTTCACTATTAATAATCTAATGATGTCATATATAATAATATATCAGTCAGAGGGACCAAACCACTACTTTTACTGCAATACTTTAACTACATCAAGCTCATAATACTTATGTACTTTTACTGCAATACTTTAACTACATCAAGCTCATAATACTTATGTACTTTTACTGCAATACTTTAACTACATCAAGCTCTTAATACTTATGTACTTTTACTGCAATACTTTAACTACATCAAGCTCATAATACTTATGTACTTTTACTGTAGCAGGACTTTTCATGCAGGACTTTTACTTGTAAAGGAGTATTTTTACATTGATGTATTGGTACTTTTACTTAAGTAAAGTATCTGAATACTTCTTCCACCACTGCTGACTGAATACACAAACAATCTGTTTTCATATCATCCAGCTGTGTGTTGTTTCTTCTTCGCTGGACATCCATGATGTGTCCAAATGTTTCAACTGTGCAAAAACCTCTGGAATCAAATGATTAACAGACACTGCGGGGTGTCCTGATGCTAATAAAGACGTCCTACTGAATGAAAAGAGTTGTCAGGTTGATGTTGTTTGACGGGTTTGCAGTTGTTTGCAGTTTACAGCTGTCAGCAACAGTTAGCAGGCAAATTATTTATTTCTTTGTTATTTCTAACCAAATCAGCCCTTTAAATACCTTCAGCTGTCAGTCCGCTGGTCCCCAAAGTTCCCACAGTCCTTTGAGAACTGGAGAAGCGCAGTGAGATGATTACCCACAGGACTCCTGACCCTCAAAGGTCAGAAGGTCAAACTAACTGTTGGTGTAACATTACAGTCGCCTCGGGCTCTGGTTTAGTTCTGTGACACGTGCTGATACCTCAATACACCTGACAGAGTCAGATTTCACCACCTCGACCCCCCGAACACAAACACACGTTCTTCATTATAACTCAGAACTTTAAATTAAAGAAAAAGAGTTTTTATTGCAATGTTTTGGCCTGCAAGGTCTTCGTCAAGCAAACGTTCATATGAACAATACACAAGATGTACCATATACACAGGCAATTATATCACATGATGCAAAATATTGAGGGTGGGAATGTTTGAGAATGTCGAGATTTGATTCAGAAACGATTCTCGATTCAAAACCAACACGCAGATTAAAATCGTTAAAAATACTAATTAAAGCTGTTTCACCTAAAAAATCAATATTTCTCCAATGATGTTTGGTGACCACTGGACTTCCTGGAGGGGCTGTTAGCCGAGCTGCTGCTAACGTTTGTCCAGTTTATTTCTCTGATAACTTAAGATCCAGACGTCCAATGACTAAAATCCTTCTTCCGGCTAAAAGATATAGTTAAAAACCACCTAAATTTATCATGAAAATGTGGCTTAAAACTGAATAAAAGTCCATTTATAACAGTTTGTGTGGAACAACCACAACGCCGATGTATTATCTTGTATGTGTGTAAGTTACTCTTTGGTAGACGCCATTGTAGCGGACAAACACAGCGCCGCCGTATGCATCTGGTGCGTGTTTACTCTTTGGTAGAGGAGGTATGACGCCATCGACAGGCGACCAAATGAAACGGTCCGTTACTTTGATTAAATTACAGATTTCTCTGGGTTTGAACATTGTTGGAAACATTTGGGATAATGTAAGAACACAACTCAACAACATATATAACATAGGTCTAGTTGTTTTTACACATTTTAATGTGGAATAATTACATATTATAGCTTTAAGTGTTGAATTCTGCCTAATGATGTTTGGGTTGAGCTAAGATTACCGTTTTTAAATAAATAAACTGAAAAATAAATGAATGCTTTACTTTCACCCAATAGACTCAGAAAACTGAACTCATGAATATGTGAATCAAGTTAAAAACAGAGAGAGAAGTTAGTTGAATTTTGTGAAGAGTTAAAGATTCACAGGAAGAGGATCCAGAGGAAGCCTCAGGCTTTCATCTGTTGCTCTTCTTAATTAATCGCACCTCCAGCAGCAGAGTTCAGCTTCCTCCAGGCTCTTTAATTAATCACCCTCACTCTGAAACATTCATTACATCTACCTGACGGATGAGAAAAGTGGAGGACATTTGTCACGCTGCACAACCTCAGACAGCCTCTGCTGTCTACAATTTATCAATTTTTCTTTTGTTTGTGTCTCAGGAAAAATCATCGTCTTGATTCAAACAAACCAGCGTTGACTGTAGGAAGGAGACGCGATGCAAACTGCCGTCACTAAGTCGCGAAACTTCTCATTTTCATCCTGATGACAAACCATAAACAGTAGATCCGCTCATGTTGCAAAGTCAACGGAAAGGAAAAGTTCAGTGATGTTTGTCCGGGTATCATCGGATAATTCGTAATTCATTTATAATTTAAAAACCAAAAAATGGTAAATCTGTTATTTGTTTCAAAACAAAAAACAAAAAAAACGTTTTTGGTGTCAGAATCAATCCAGTCAAACCAATCAAACCAATCAAACCAATCAAACCCGGCCCGTTTTTGGTTTTTGCCGATTCGTTTTATCGTTATTCCTTTTTGGATTGAATATCGAGCAGGTCTGCGGACATTCAGCCAATTCGTTTTTGCGTCCTAAACCAAAAACCGAAATCACGTGATCTATTCCTTTTTTGTTTCCCAACGAAAATCCAGAAAACCAAATTCAAAAGACCGCACAATTTTGGTTTAGAAATCAAGTATTTTTGTCAGTTTTGTACGATAGCGGAAGCGGCTACATTAGCCTACCCATGATCCTCAGCGACCGTTGCTATGGTGAAGACGCCGGGTTTGATTGGTTTTTCATTATTTGATTCTGACACCAAAAACGTTTTTATGTTTTTTGTTTTGAAACAAATAACAGATTTACTGGGTTTTTTTTGGTTTTCGAATTACAATTGAATTACGAATTATCCGATGATACCTGGACCGATGTTCAACATTTTTTTTGTGTAATGACCCTTTCTTTTTGGAGCCATGTTGGACGGTAACACATTACTTTGTGACGCGTCATAGTGACGTCACTACTGCTGCTTATGTTGTGAAGCAGAGACGCTCATTTTAATGTTTTGCATCGGAAAAGTCACCTGCAGATTTTGCTCATCATATTTCTTTTATTTTCGAATTTGTGCTTGTTAAAGAATAATTCTGATGATTTTCTATATTTTTCTTCTTGTCAACAAATCTCATGTTTGGATTCAAACCAACAATGAACTGATCTACTGACAGGTGTTGTGTGTGTATCACAGCCTGATATATCTTATTCCTCCGTTGTCGCCCAGAAACTGTTAAAAACACGTCAGTGAGTCACAGTCTGTTTCAAAGTGTTGCAGTTCCCATTTCTGAACAACATCCAGCTTCTGTTCCTGTCAAGTTTGCACTTGTTTGTATTGTGAGTCGTTCTGGACGAAAGCATTTGCCAAGTGGATGTAATGATGCGAAAGATAACGGTTTCATTTATTTCAGCTCTGCCTGCTCTGACTTGAAGTAAAAAACAACACATACTGGTCCTGTGTAAGATCAGAAGGTTCAGTCAGGTTTGATGGTATCAGAACTGAAATTTAGTCCAAAGATGACTGCCAAAGATAACCTCTTGTTTCTATGCAGTGATAGACTGTGTGTGTGTGTGTGTGTGTGTGTGTGTGTGTGTGTGTGTGTGTGTGTGTGTGACTTGCATGCAGCAGTATCTGATGCTCCTATTGGCTGGCAGCCGTCTTCACATTCCAGACAGATGGAGGCAGGAAGCAGAGTGACGTCTCCCATCAGATAAAACCACTTGCAGACACACAACACACTGCTCACACACACACACACACACACACACACACACACACACACACACACACACACTCAGAGCTCTGATGTGCTTCGTATATTTTGCACAGTATTGAGGTTTTATAACCATCAGCCGCCAAGTCCTACAAGGCAAAGGTCACGACTTTCAACTTTAGGTCACTTTTACTGTAAAAGAAGGTGAACAGTGGAGAAGCACATAACACAACAAACTTTCTACAGCAAAGAGGAAAAAACACAGTCAAGGTTCTTTTTTCTTTCACATCCGTTTACTGTAGTTATCAATATTCATTCAAGCATCACTTATCTCATTTAAGGATCATTCAGTATTTAATTACTTCTATAAACAGAATTTCCCTCAAATTATTTAATGTTGAGCTCTGTCGCTCAGAAAAACCAACTCTGATCAGAATATCTGTTCACAGAAATATCAGATAATAAAGAGGACATGTGTAGTAAAAACACAACAAACATTTCAGTAAGAACCAGTCAGTTCTTACTGAAATGTGTCCGCTGTAACATTTGAAATTAAAAACTCATAAATCGACCAGTACGGTTAGTGACGTCTGTAAGTTCAGTCGGCAGTAAACATGCTAGTAGATTAGCTCGCTGGTAGCTTCTATATCCAATATGCAAAAGTATTTTACAAAAGAACTTCTAGTGACAACGAAAGCTGAGATTCAGCTTGAATCACTGAACAAAGGTCTGAATCTGGAGAAATTCAGTTTATTGAACTTGAAAACGTCAAAGTTCTGCTTCACGAAACTTTTTAAAAGCACTTTTCTGGACAAATACAGCAAAGTAAAATAGAATGACTTTTAATTAATTGTCTAAAATGTGTTATGGCATCAAGATTGATCTTTACATTCTCATATTGTCCTGATAAGTGAGTGATTTTTTTTATAGGTAGAAGTCTGTTTCCTTTCTTCTTAATCTGTTTCCCTTTAAGTGTTCATGCAAATTTGACATATTAATTGAATAAAATTAAATTTTGAATAATGTTTTTTTTTTTTTTTACCATTATATTTATTCTGTTTTAAATATGTCAAACATAAAAAACAAAACATACAAAAAAACCCAAAATCAAAACAAACAGAACTAACGAGAAAAGAAGAAAACCACTGATGGTGTTCAGTTTGTTGAGTCTCAACTTTATACTTTAAGATAGAGAAAGCTCTTGTTTTAAAAAATCTGCCATGAGGCTTTTTTTTTTCCCCCATAGGTCCATAAATGGTCCCCACATCTTTTCAAAGTCTTTAGATTTTCCCTTTAATTCAAATGTCAGTTTTTCCAGAGATAGCGAGCTTGAAAGTCTCTTACAGCAAATGTATAATTGGTGTGCAGATCTGTTTCTTCTCACAAATTAAGTTGCGGTACAGTAAAAAAAAACATAACATAAGGCACAAAGAAAGATCATAATGAACAATGTGGGAAACATATAATATCACTTTCTTCCATAAACCTTCATCCTGGTAACATTTCCATTAACCACTTATATTGTAAAAGTTTAAACCTGGTATTTAAAGTTAAAACTTGTGAGTGTACACAGTTATATTTCTACTCTCCAGGCTATTCTTCTACTTTCTGATGAGTCCTGTGAGTAAGAAAGCAGCTATGAATGAAGAAGAGATATTTGATGATTAGAAAATGAAAGGCGTATATCTATAAAAGTGTTTGACATTCAATGGGAGCAGATTTCATCCCAAAACAACTCAACTCAACCCGGAGAGTAAACCTGTAAAAGAGCTCAAAAGTTAGAAAAGAAAACACAGACTGCAGACATAAAACACAACTCACGACTGAATGATTTTCTTGTTTGTTCAATGATTAATTCTTCAGATATGAGTGGGGGTTTTTTTTGTGCAAATCCTGCAGTTGCAGATAAAATCTCTCTGGAAGGATTTGCACAGGCATGAAATTTCAGTTTTGTTTTTCATCTGACAACCAGCACATAAACCTCCCAAATCAGATCAGGTCAGATGCAGAAAAACCTGTTTCATCTGTGGAATTTAAACTGGCAACCAACCTGCAGGTTTTCTACAGTTCCTGTTATCTTTTTGTTTTGGCAGAAGAAAATCTTTCTTTCTGAGCAAAGACAGACTGTGTAGAGAAATGCAGCGATTATTTCATCACTTACATTAACAGGAAGAATGAAATAGATTCTTTAGCTCAAAGCCTCATGTGATGATAAATTTTAAAAAAGATTAATGTTTCTGTTGGAAGGCAGACACAATGACTTCATGGGAAATTATTTTTTCCCCTGGGCATGATGGATCACTGTGCCGGGAACAAATTAATCAAGTTGTAGATGAAACGTCCTCTTTGTGACCGAGTGAAAAGGTTTTAAATGAGAAAGGAAAAGAGACTTTCTACATTTAGCTAATGTTTGGGGCCTTGTTGTGCCCTGAGAATGACTTGATCTGAAATCTTAGTACTTAGTACTGGAGAGAAGTTTTTTGTCATAATTAATGCCAAGCCTTGGGGCTGTAAAAGCTACTCTCAGGACGCAACTTTAAAGCACTAATAAGTGACACTGGTTGGTGCAACAAGTCCTCAAAATTAAATAATAAAAGGTATATATGTTTAATGTTTAAAGTCCAACTGAAAACACATTTAATCCTCCCTCTTTGTAGTCAAAAATAATGTCAACATGTTTTTTTAAATGTAATGTTAATAGTTTTGCATTATTAGAATGAAAAAAAAAAGGCATTTGGGGAAATATCAGAAATTCTTTTTGTTTCAGCCAGCTGGAGGGGCGTGTCGGTGTCCGTGTTTGATTGATAGCAGTTGTAGTGGCGTGTCAGTGTCTGTATGTGTATCTGTGTTTGATTGACAGCAGCTGGAGGGGTGTAGGTATCTGTGTTTGATTGACAGCAGCTGGAGGGGTGTAGGTATCTGTGTTTGATTGACAGCAGCTGGAGGGGTGTAGGTATATGTGTTTGATTGACAGCAGCTGGAGGGGTGTTGGTATCTGTGTTTGATTGACAGCAGCTGGAGGGGTATCAGTATATGTATTTGATTGACAGCAGCTGGAGGGGTGTAGGTATCTGTGTTTGATTGACAGCAGCTGGAGGGGTGTAGGTATCTGTGTTTGATTGACAGCAGCTGGAGGGGTGTTGGTATCTGTGTTTGATTGACAGCAGCTGGAAAGGCGTGTCAGTGTCTGTGTGTGATTGACAGCGGCTGGAAGGGTGTTGGTATCTGTGTTTGATTGACAGCAGCTGGAAAGGCGTGTCGTTGTCTGTGTGTGATTGACAGCGGCTGGAAGGGTGTTGGTATCTGTGTGTGATTGACAGCAGCTGGAAGGGTGTTGGTATCTGTGTTTGACTGACAGCAGCTGGAAAGGCGTGTCAGTGTCTATGTTTGATTGACAGTAGCTGGAAGGGTGTTGGTATCTGTGTTTGACTGACAGCAGCTGGAGGGTTGTAGGTATCTGTGTGTGATTGACAGCAGCTGGAAGGGTGTTGGTATCTGTGTTCGACTGACAGCAGCTGGAAAGGCGTGTCAGTGTCTATGTTTGATTGACAGTAGCTTTAATGGTTGCTACTGCACAGCATACCAAAGGAACATCGATATATTTGAGGATAAAAATGTGTTATTCTTGACTACATAAAGTTTCCAGACTCTCCAAAGTCTCCAGCTTGAGACTGTGGAAAGTGTCCCTCTGTAACAGGAGGCTGTTGGTCGAGATAAAGGAGAAATTTGATGAAAAGAAACATCTTTAAAAAGTAAAGATCAGACGAGGAGGCTGAGCAGAGAGGAGATTTAACAGCAGATCAGGGCGTGAGCGAAGAGAGCTGCAGGAAGTATTAAAACACAGTAAAACACAGTCAGCTGGCACATTAGACTGTATACACAGTAGATCATCATATAAAGTACATTTGCAGTGAGATGCTCAGAATGAACATATTTCCATCCCTAAATGTTGCTGCAGATCACAAACAAAAACCTGCCGTCTGTCTCTTTTCTGCTCCACATGCAACAGTCTGCAGGAGGAAACTGAATTCAAAACTATTGTAAACATTTTTGATTTTTCTTTTCTTTCTTTGTTCATTTCAGGTTTTTTGTCATCTGTTATTATTATTATTTCTTTCTGTTGTTGGATTTTGTATTTTGTTTACTTTTTATGCTGCTGTCTTGGCCAGTTCTCCCATGAAAAATATATTTCTGACATCCAGGGGATATACCTGGTTAAATAAAAACATAACATTATATATATTTCTGAATTACAGGTTTCTCTCCTGCCATTTAAGATTGGTTAGAAGGTTTTTTTCTTCTTTTAAATAGATATAATGAACCTGACACAGGATGCAGGCTTATTAAGCAACAACACTTAACAACATACACGCTACACATTGAATTAACCAAGTATTAACAGCAAAAAACAAAACAAGAACAACAGACTCTTAAAGCAATAATATTAATAACAATAATGGATTGTGCAATGTATCATTATAATCCCCCAAACTCCAAAGTCTCTGAAGAAGATTCCAATAAAACTAAAAAAAAAGTCCAACTCAAAAGTTTGTTCTGAGTTTTCCCTCTCAAATATAAATCAGTTCAGTTTGTTTCCAAAAATTGAAAATTAAATCCAATTCTAAAAAGTTCAACAAAAGTTAAGTTTTCAGTTCCGATAGAAAAACAAAAATCCTTCCAAGAAACAGATTGTTTTTAGTATTTAAAGAAGTCAGTGAATCCAGTACCAGGATTTCTAGGACTAAGCAGCTGAAGACACTGAGCAAGTCTGATTTATACAAACACAGCTTTATTTATACATCATGTAGAGACAAGTGCTGATTCTGGGCTTTCACACAGTATCTCATTTATGTCTCTACACCATTTAAACCATTTTTAACACTGTGATTTATTAATATTTTCAGTGATTTACGGGCATACTTTCAATGCACAAAAGTTGGGATAAAATCACTTTACATACAAACAGACTCTATCAAAGTTTCTTACATTTCCTGCTGTATTTGTGTGTATGAATAATGGAACATAATCTTGCACAACCTTGAACTGTTTTATAATAATATTTTCTGTGATTGAGAGATTTGTAAATGTTTAGAGGCGCCTGTTTCATTTTTCTTGTAATTTGCGTTCTGGGGAACTTTATACTTTGTTAAATTGACAAAATAAGAAGTTACGACTTGTGCTGGAAAAAAAGGATACCATGCAGTTTAAAATGTGTTGAACAAAGACAAAAATGAATGCATAGAAAGTTGGACAAAATTAATATATACTCTTAAAACACAACTGCTCTGTCAAAGCTGCTTGAAACTAACTTATATCCGAAGACTCTATTGTGGAACACATACGAGGCTGGAAGAAGAAGAAAAGAAGGAGTAACAGAGCAGGAGAGTAAGAGAAAAAGACACAAACAGATCAAATAAAAATAAGAAAGAATCAAGATGAGAATACCAGAACAAACATGGTTACACATCCACGTGGCAAACAGAATATGCAGCAGAGAGCGATGTGAAATAATGAACTAACAGCAGAGAAATCTGAGCAGTCTTCTCTCCAATAAACTGGTAAAATAAAACTCTCAGATCCACAGAGATGCTTTTATGTTTGGATATAAATTCTGAAATCTTTCAATTGACTTACAGAAGAATCAGAGAACGGCTTTAAAAGCTCCTTAACCCTCCTGTTGTCCTCGGGTCAATTTTGACCCAGGTGTCATTATGTGCTGTCATCAAAAAAATTTAAATGGTTTTAAAACAGTATCCTGACTAAACTTTTACATATACCAATACTGTTTTTGAAACCATTTAAATTTTTTTGATGAATGACACCTGTTGTCCTCCCGGGTCAAAATTGACCCAAGGACAACATGAGGGTTAATAATAAGAGTTGTGTGTTTTTGTTTGATGGCTTTAATGGAGTCGACAGAGGAGGTCTTCATTTATAAAAGCTGGTCTATGATTGTTGTTTCACAGAAACTTATAACTTAGAAAAGCCCTGAATATGGTGGCCCTTAGGGACAAAACACACACAAGAAAGACAAACATGAAAGGTTTCATCTGTTTACTGGTCATGGTTAAACCTTCTACGTGTGAAAACAGCCTCAGTGTAATATCATCTGTAGCTCTGGAGGAGAGAATAACCTTGATGATCTCATAGTGATGTCATCATGGTAGTAAAAGGAAGAAAAAAGTAAAAGTCATATTTTGATCATTTCTATGACTTTTATCAACATGAAACTCTCCCAGTTAAATCATCAGAACAAAAGATGAACGCCGACTGGACATTCAAGGTAGAAGTTAACCACAACTCCCAGGGTGCATTTTGGCAAGAAACAGTAGGCGATTTGAGGGGGAATGAGGAGGGTTGTCATCCCCCTTGTTAGCAAATTAACCAAAATGCTCCCATCCCCTAGTAGCAGAGAGTGCAGGGGCAGAAGGGTTGATTAGTTGAATATGTTATTATTCTGCCTGACTCATTGATCCTTTATCTGACTGAGGTTTGTGAATGTTTGTGAATCTATGGCCCCAATCATGGCTCTGAAATATCAGCAGCCTAACTGTGCTGTGTATTGATAAATCCATGGCGCTGTCCATGGTGCTGAAGTTTCAGACCAATTTGTAATTGCATCTTTTTCTCTCAGTCCCACCCTTCTGCCAGTTTCATCTTGGATCTATAACATTCTCTAAACTATATACTATAAATACTCAATTGTATACTATATTGTAGCATATATACTCTATGGAGTAGTGTCACCTTCACGATCAAAGTGTCAAGTAGCAACGTGTAGTCGCAGAAGAGTGAGAGGATCATAGAGACACACTGCTGCCTGTAGTATTCCTATAATATTCCTATAATATTTCTATGATCGTTTATTAGCATCTGTGCTGCTGAAAATACACCCCGAGACCAAGACACCTCTGTAACTAAATATATTAGGGGACATGCAGATATAATTTTTACTATAGATGTTTGGTGCAACCTAGGAGTGGAGCCGGTAATTTGACCACACTGCGCTTGGATGCTACAGTTACATAATTCCAGGTAAAGTTTATACTGTCAAAACTATGGTTTGTTTTGACAAATGAGCTTTATTACATTGCTTAATGTCCAGTAAAAGACATAAAATATGTATTTAACCTATTAACAGTTCTATTAAATTGAAATTATAATCACAATTATAACATCAAGAATTAGGCTAGGACTGTATGATAATCCTGCAGTCCATCCCTGTTAACAATTAACAAATCACCTATTAGAAACAGCCAATCACCGAGCTTAAACTTCTGTCATGAAGCTAAAGATTACAGTGTTGAGAAAACTGATTTTACAATCTGCGGATTAGATCGGTTCAGTTTTAATTTCTGGGTCAGTTTTGAGTGAATTCATGAGTTTTGTTTACAACTTCAATGACAAAGTGTTTTGAATTCATTCTGATTGGCTTCTTCTCCATAGCAACAGCAGTCGAGGCTCATGGGTATTGTTCTTTTCTTACCCGTCTGCAAAATGACAACAAAACATGATTTCTCAGAAACAAAGTTGAAATCTCAACCTCTGCTGACTCAGTTTTGACTGACCAAATATTTAGTGTTAGAATTTAAATACCAGTACATTTATAGCCATGAAAATCTGAATTTATGTACATTTCCAGTGGTTCATTTCAAGTTTCAAGTTTTTAAGATGATTCACAATTCTATAGATGAGTGGTGCGAGTCCTCCTGATGAACAGTCCTCAGGAGCAAGATCTGGACAAATGTACTGTCTGAATATGATAATATTTAAGAAATCAAGACAAGTGTCATTAAAAAAAACTCAAGCAGCTTTGATTTTCTCCTCTGTAGCAGCTTTTGGTCTCCAAAAAACTTCAACCGGAATAAAGAGACATGAGGCCTTCTGAGGAGGAATCAATAAATAAAGGAATCACATGAATAATAAACAGCCGGATGCTCATTAGTGATGTTTCCCTGCTTCATCCCGCAGTGAAAACATGGATAATAACTCATGCAAACATTCTGTGTATCCAAAAACCAAACCTCACTCAACTTGTGTATCTATTAAGATATTTTTTAATTGCTGAAGTTGTTCTGTTTTAATTCCCGGAAGGTGAGCAATAAGTATTGTTTCCAGACAAAGTCAATCAATGTGAAGAATTGATTAAATCCATTTTAAACAAGTTGTGTCCCACATCAACAGGTCAGCAATTAAACCTCCTCATTTTCATGCCAGACGCTTCGCAGGCCAAGGCCACAAGGAGGACAACAGACTGAGCACGCTCTGTACACACCAGCTACACTGGGAGATGACCAGTAAAACCACCGCTGCTCTGTTACTGGGATGTAATGAGGGTTGATCTAAAAACATGAATGCATTACATCAATCCACTGCAATAGCATAGAAGCAAGCATGTGTTTTAACCAATCAGCAGCTCTCACGTCTTGAGGCAGAAGCAAATTAAAGTGCCACTGACAGCGGCTAGATGCTCCAACTGAAGCCAAAAAGCCTCAACGTCTCTCTAAAAAAACTAAGTCAGTCATTTTTTTCAACGAGTCATTATGGTCTCAATCTCTAAATTCAGGCCCTCCAATAAGTGTGCTGGTGGTCATTTTGGAAATTATTGCTCCGTTAATAAGATTTGAGGCGTTGATTGACAGCTGTGATTGACAGTTGGCTCAGCTGCTGCTTCCCGGCTCCAGGACCACTGTCGCAATATTTCACTAAGTTTTGTCTTACTTGATTATGATACCTGCCCTGTTAGCACAGTGTAGCTAAAGTAGCTAACACTAGCCCAAATGTGCAGCGCTTGGTGTTCCCAGTAAGCTAGCATTAGCTTGGGTCAAAGGTCGTGAACATGAAAGGAAACACCACACACTCCTATTTGGAAGGTCCTAGCTCCAAACAGAAAAGATGGCGGCGACCATAAACTGCAACTTTGGGCTTCAAGCTGGCTCCAATGAAACCAACTGTTTGACGTCACACCTCACTACGTCCAGCTTTATGTACAGACGGTGGTTTTAACATCCATTTGGTTAACAAAGAATACTAAAAAGAAATGCTTCATGTTTGCCAATCATTTGGCAGTAATGAAAACATATTCAGAAGTATCGTATTTATAAGGAATTCAGCTCATAAATCACAATACATTACTCTAAATGATATGATGATTATCTGATAATTGCTAGTGATTCTGCTCCTGGTATCACTGGATACTGGATCAAAACCAACTTTTGTGGTATCGCACATCCATAGCTGCAGTTATTTAAGAATATGAGAGAACAAATATGTATTAAATGCTCTAGAAGCTCCAAATGTATGGCAAAAAGGGCCCCCAAACCCAAAGCAACATATATTGATGTTGCAGTGACAGCGCCCTGTAGTGACCGTAGCATTCATGATGGGAGCAAAGGAGCAAATCACGTGACTTTATTATAGAGCGACATAGGAAGGAGGCGGATGAACAGGTCAACAAAACATCAGACTTTAACATGAGAGATCGCTGTTCACAAGTGAAACACGGTTGTACAGGAAAACTAACACCCCAAAGAAATGACAAAGCTGAAAACAGAATAGAAAAATATGTGTATGCTTGAAAGACAGTGTTATCTCTGCATTACAATAGATACAGAAACATAAAAAGGGCATCTACACTCAGTAGATGACGTCCATGTTGATTAACAGTTTGATGGAAACTTCAAGAAAGGTCCACATATCACCATGTTCAGTTTCATACAAAGGTGGAGTCCAAGGACACACACAGCGAGTGTGAAAGGACACGAGAGATTTCTCTCTTTGTTCTTGACTGTCAGGAACTGTTTTGTTCCCTTGTTTGCCTTTAATACATCTGCATAAACAGACGGGAAAAGGACAGAGAGGAACAAAAGAACAGAATGAATCCATTTCAGACCCGAGGGGACAGCTCCATTGTCTCAGCCAGAAGAAAAACTGCAGCACGGATAAAAGAAGGAGCGAAGTCATCGCCTGGAGAAAGGACTGAAATGTCTCAGAGTAAAATGTCAGCAGACAAAAGCGGTGGCAGATTGGCACAGCGAGGAAAACCTGGAAACCAGACTGGACGGTTGCCATGACCTGCTCAGTCCACCGTCTGTTTCTGGGTCAGGACAGCAGAGGACCAGTGTGACTTTCTGTGGTTTTATAAATTTTTGTACTGGAACTTTTTTTGATTTCTAGGATCCTGAACTTTATGGCTGCAGGACAACATCTGCAACTTTGTAATATTCAACTCTTTTCGTCTGTAATATTTGCATATTTATTCCTAGTTATACCTAACTTCCAACATGTGTGCAAATATCTTTTTTTCTCCAGTTTGTGGTGTTTTAATATTGTGTGTGTATCCAAAGCCTGATATATCTTATTCCTGTTGTCCAAAAACTATTAAAAACACATTAATGAGCCACACCTGCTGCACTGGGTGACATGTTTATGCTGTAGATCGTTGAGAAATGGCTCCAAAGAGTAAAAACAGTGATAAAACAGTAACCCGCCACTGAGTATGCAAGTGGTTCCATTTATAGAGCTTCACTAGTTTGTTACATGTGCTTGTGCTACATAACACAACTTCTTGACTTTATACTGAAGTACAAAGTCCAGAGGTTGTGATATGTAGCACAACAAGCTAGTGAAGCTGGCGTCAGTGGTGTCTGCCTTACACAGAACTACTATCAAGAGAGTTACTATCTTCTGCTATTTCCACTCTTTGGAGCGGTTTCTAAACAACCCAACTACTCACCCTACTCCTGTAGCCAGGTGTGCGTTGCCTACTGGGATGCAGATGAGTGAAATTAACAGTTGGCAGGAGAATCAATTGATGTCCAACCTGGACTAGTGCAATGAAGACCGCTGTATTTAGCCAGAAGACCTTCTTTCTGTGTTTATGTTCTCGCTCCTGCCTTCAGACACATCTGACTAATGAGTGGAGTAAATGTTCTCACTTTGATTTGCTTGGATTTTTCTCTGTGTGAAAAGAAACCAAACCATGTTTACCAGCTCATCCATTGATTCAGACCAGAACAAATGAACTATAGGTTTGAAAACGCCCGTAGAGGAGGTGGTCTTGGTGCGGTTGTTTTTGTCCGAGTACGATTGCCGTGTTCAGATCTGCCCAAATGAATCGTATCAAGGAGGAAAACCAGCCAGAGTCCCATTCAACCCATTCACACAATACACGTCCTCCAACTCGTACTCAGTGGTAGGAGTATTTTTAGTCCAAGGTTTCGGCGCGATTCCTCGGAGTGATTCTGAGAAGTTTAATAAATACAGGCCCAGAAAGCACAAAGTGATTAACAGTAGGAGAGCGAAAAAGTAAGAGAGGAGGATGAAAGAGGGAAGATAACTGCTGGAGTATGAGGGAGGTCAGACTAATCAGCTCCACATCACAGGAAACGACGGATGAGAGATGAAAAGAGAGCGCGGTCCTCTCAGACGCTTGAAGCTAGAGCAGCTTTTTAATCAAAGCTCTTCTTCTGCTCTCTTTAAACATCATGCGTTGTTGTGGTGTGTTTAATTTGGAAAAGCATCCAACTTCCGACTTCTATTTTTTTTTTATCTCTGGCAGTTAGTCTGATGACATATAGAACAAAGTATGCAGAGGAAAGCGAGGGCTTTTGTTAGTGTCGGCCTTTAGAGTGGCTGCTAGTATGGCTACATCCTGGAGGCAGTACGTACCCGAAATGTGTCGAACCCACAAATGAATCAGGGAGTTAAGATTCGTTCATTCATTTTATGCCAGCGCTACTTGCAACTTTTACGCTCACACTGTGTAGATCAACTTAGCGACCACGAGTACAGAATTCCTTGCCAGTTTTGTCCAGTGACAATTCCGATAAAGTTTATTCAAACAAGACGACCGATCTTTCAGAAATTTAGCCCCATTCTGGTTGGGGGCAACCAATCCGCGGTTAAAATCGGGCTTTCTCTGTACAAGGTAGTTGCATAGTAATGCCTGTCAGTTCATGTAATAAAAAGCTTTAAAGCCTGAAGTGTGAAGGTGTTTCTTCTTGTTGATTTGCAGCTCAGAGTTCAACTTCGCAGGGCACATCCACCACTCACTCACTCATTAACCTTTACATACATTTATGTATTAAAGTCTTCATTTCTTTTGGGTACAGGATATTCTCTTTGACCACTAACTGTTTGTAGAACAAGCAATAAATGCTCCTCACTATAAAACACACGTTCAACTGTGTGTACATCTATCACTCTGACTTTCTTCTGGTGTCTGTCCCACAGAAACAAAAGAGCCTTTGTGTTGGATCAGTTTCTCCTTGCCGCCGCAGCCTCGCCAGCTTCTCCACACGAGGGGTTTGGAATTAGGCAATAAAGAAAAGAAGCAGTTAAGATAAATCCAACAATAAATCCAACACCACCACCAAACAGACCACAAACTGGTGACGTGTGAGTTTGCTTTGTAGGAAATGTGTAAATGAAATGTTGTTCCTGATCCTGATTTGTAGCAGAGAAACCAGAACCTGCAGGACAGGAAAGTTTTATTGTGTAAACACCTGCAGACAGACTTCTGAAAAATGTTGGAATTCCTACTATTTTGGAGATGCTTTTATTCAGAGCGATTTAAACACAATGATGATTCAAGGAACTCTGGCATGTTGTGAAAGCAAAGAGATACAGTAAGCCTGGAACTAGAGATGCGCCGTTTTTTCAGTATACAGTAAAACATTCTGATGGTATCAATACCGCCAAACATTTCCATCACTATCGTTATGGAATTTTCCTTCTTACAGGGGTTACAGGTTGGAGTGACATTGGGTCACGCTGTAATTCTTAATCTCTCCTCAAGATGTCAGTTGTCTGTGATGTTTTGGTGAAAGCAGAAACCTCTCTGATAAAGAGTATATCAGCACTGCCATGGTAGGCCAAGGCCAGAGCGGACCCTTCTAGACAACAAAGATAGGTGGAATGTGTAGCCAAATAGAAACTAGTGAACCGATTAGACTGATTTTTCATATCGTAGGCCAATCTGCTTGGGTTAACTACTAACTCTCAGACTGTCAGAGGCGAGAATGGGAAGAGACAGCATCCGAGTTACACCAACTTGGATGTTCGCTGTTTACAGTTCTCCTTGATCAAGTTTAACTTCAATATACATTCTCAGCAATAAGACATCATCGTTGGTTGGATGGCTAGAAAGTTGGATGGCTAGAAAGTTGGATGGAGCAAATGGACCTTGCTGCAGGAGACGATGGTTCGCCTCCCGCTTCCAATCACGAGTGTCACATTTCCAACCGAGACTTGGGACAGATTTTTGTTGTTGTGTTTACTGTTGTCATGACGTTTCAAGTGATCATTTTAACCCAAACCACAATCTTTCCCTAAACCTAACCAAGCGTTTTTTTGTGTCTAGACCTGACCAGACCACACCAGCTCTGAGTGTGTAATATCGCTGCAGATGGATCTACGTTGCATTTAGCTGAAAGTACAGTACGTCTCATACAGACGCCGAGGGACATGACAAAGCGTTGGTATTTGATGACCTGAGATGAGAACATGTTGGCTCTTGGCCTTCACTTTGTTTAGCCACATGACTGAGCTTTCTACTGGTCACACAGACACAGAATAACCTCCTGTCTGTTGAGCTCTAACTACTCTGACCATGACTTTCTATATTAACATTAGCTGTCAACCCACTGAGGTGTGGCAAACTTACCGGTGTTTAGTTGTAACGTTCAGTGAGAGCTGCATTTTACCTGTCTGACTAACTCCCTGCATTAAGATGGCACACATCATGTTCTTCCTCATAGGTCGGCTTCAGCTCTGCAGGTGTTTGATGTGGGGAAGGTATGAGGAGCAGCAGTATAACTGTTGTTATGTTCTGTGTGTGTTTTCTCTGCTTTTTAAAATATAATTTAACTGTTAACACCCAGCAGACAAAACTTTCTACAAAATTAACGTACTTCAGAAATCAATTGATCAATTTCGTCAGGAAAAATTTATTAATTTTCTAAATATGAATGGGTGTTTAGAATCTAAGAGACACCAAGTTGCATTTAAAGTGATTTCCAGTCACCTGTCTTAACCTTTAAACAGAGTTTAAACTGTTTTTGACTGTTGTTATCATGGTATGAGGTTATTTAAATATATTTTAGCATTAATCATATGGTTTCAACAAAAATTGTAGATTATCGTGATATTTTTACCTACGATAATTGTTGCATTAAAAATTCATACTGGCACATCTCGACAGGTACTATGATAAAATAAACACAATGTTGGTGTTTGACCCACATCAGAACAAACTGATTGATACACCAAAACACATCAGATTAGTTTCAGATAAGCAGCAATTTAATCACTTAAATTTCACAGACTGTGTGAGATTGACTTCTGTATGACTTCTCTCTGTATTGAACTGCACCATCTTAATTCTCTTCTGATGTAAAAACAGTGTAATTTAACAAACCAGGGACTTGTTTCCAGGTAGTGACCGATCATTACCTGGAAGCAAGTTAAAGAGCACTTTTAAATTTCTCTGAGCATTTCCCAAAGCGAGTTCACCCCGTTAAGAGCTCCTTAATGTCAACTGCCTGTGGTGATAAAGATGAAGCAGAATAATAATTTCTAACTAGAAATGCATTTCCTGCGGAAAATGCGTGTGAATGCTGAAAACTGGAATAAATCGCAAAGCATTGCTGAAAATAATAAACACTTGTTCAGGATACCCATCTGTATGAATACAATTCGATTACCATGGCATGTTACATTTAAGAGATTTGGTAGTTAATAAGTAGTATGGTGGTGTTTTATTCATGACCACAAGGTGGGGCTATTGGTGCCATAATTCAGTATGCCATGCAGATTCTCATGGAAAACCTGTGTACCAAGTTTCATTTCATTAAATACAACAGAATTGCTGAAATATCATGTTATAAGGTTACTTTAGCTCCCTTAATGGGTAGAATTTTATGAAATGTTACACACTTCTGTAATGTCACCTTGTGCACAAAATTCCCAAATTTGGTCGCAATCCGATTCAGTATTGAGGAGTTATTGACCATTAAGTGCATTAGGCCACGCCTTCAAAAGTTTGCTAACCAATAACAGACAAACTGTAAGTGATATCCGAAAGGTTTTGTTGTTCGGGGTCCTCTAAATATGGTTTGTACCAAGTTTCGTGAAGATCGGACGAAACATGTGCCAACAGAACCAAAACATATGTTTATTGAATAAAACAAAATGGTGGAAAAATTCTAAGGCGCAAATGGGCATGGCCTATATCAGTCTAATCAGCATCATCCAAAGAACATCCTGTCCAAATATTTTTTTGATAGGACTTATTGTTCATGAGTTATTAGCCAAAATGTAAAACATTTAATAAATGACCACATGATGGCGCTATTGGTACCATGTTTGAATTTGTGAAGCATTTTCAGATGGGACACCTGTACATTGAAATTCGACAGTATAGCACTTTTAGTTTTTGAGATATTAGCTTTCAAACATTCCTCCCATAGACTTTCCATTATAAATTTTAATATTTTAAAAAAATATATAAAATCACTGGATTATGATAGAAAGCTAAAGAATAATAGTATAGATGTCCTTAAAGAGCCGAACGTTCTGATATTTGAATGGTTTCTGTATGGAGGAGTTGAAAGCTTTCAAAAAACGTACAGAAGAAGAAGAAAGAGAAGAAGAAAAAGAAGAAGAAATAAAGATTTGGATGACAAAAGTGTGAGTGCTTTCAGCATGCTTTCAGCATTCACATTAATAATAAAAATAAATAAATAAAAACATGTACTCGTGCAGATTTAGTATCTTGCTCATGGGCTGTGAAGACTGACTGAAAGATGTTTTATTCCATTCAACAAGAGCACCAGCCTGCTGTTTCTTCATCATTTTGATGTAAGTTTCCTGGTAGATTCGAGGTCGGATATAAGAGTCACTCAGCAGGACAGCGTGGTGTTAAAAAGCTGAGTCATATTCTCATTTGTTGCTGCTCTGCATGAATCTGTATTTCAACATGAAGGACATATTGTATCTCTGTATAAACATCCTTCGACAGAAAAAAAAAAAGAAAAATAATTGTTCAGCTGGTACCGGTTAGGATTGTACAAATCAAAAACCACAGTTTATTTTCTCCTCACATTTGTTTCTTATTGGGTTAGAGAATAATTCTTATGAATTACCACTGAAGGACATTTTTACTTTTGTTTTTTTTTTCACCACATAAACTCTGAGCTGAGTTTCACCCGACAAGTTAAACTATGTTACAGCTTTTATAATTTACAGATTATTATTCAGGCTCTATAAAAGTGTGTGTGTGTGTGTGTGTGTGTGTGTGCTATTCTATCTTTGTGAGGACCAGTTTGAGTTTTAGACGTTGGAGTGAGGACACAGACCTGGTCCAGGGACACGAGGTCTAAACCATCAAGATGACAGATGTCTGAAAGCTGTTACACACAACAGGAAACATTTCACAAAGGTAAACAGGAAGTTTCTGAGGATCTGCCCAACCAACACTCCTGAGGAAGGCAAGATAACCATGACGTAAACCTGTAGTGAGTAGTGGAATGTAAATAAGTACATTTACTCAAGTACGACATAACACAAAAATCCCTCTCTCACCTCCAACTAGTCCAGAACTCCAGAATTGATTGTAAGATTTTACTGATCACTTTTAAAGCACGTCTGGGTCTGAAGCTCCAAGCTACATAACAGATATGCTGACCCGGTAGGAGCCAGCCCGCAGCCTTAGATCCTCAGGTGGGTCCTTCTGGCTGTTCCAAAGTCGAGGTTTAAATCTAAAGGTGCTTTTTCCATCAGGACCCGTCGATTTTGGAACGACCTGCCTGAGCAGATAAGGCTGCAGAATCACTGACTTCTTTTAAATCACTTCTTAAAACCCATTTTTACAGACTTGCTTTTATTTAACGTTGTCTTTCTAGCATCTTTGTATTGTCTTTTAATCGTTTTATCATCTCTCTGTTGTTTTTCTATTGTTTGTTTGTTTGTTTGTTTTTCTGTGTTGTCTGTCAAAGCACTTTGTAAACTGTGTTTTTAAAGGTAAAGATTATTATTACTGTACCGCAATTTAGAGGTACTTGTACTTGTACTTGAGTATTTCCATTTGATGCTACTTTATATTTCCACTCCGCTACATTTCAGAGGGAAATATTGTACTTTCTACTCTAGAAATTACACTGCATCGTTAAAGATTAAACCAGTTGTTCGCAATCTTTTTGGCTAAAAATTCATTGTGTAGTTTTGTCATTTTTCAGTCGTCACGTGGTTTCAAACAGGTAAAACTCACAATATTATTTTTTTTAAAAATGAAAGATTAAAGATTGAAATTGAAAGATTTAGTTCTAATAAATTAAATTCATCCATATTTATGTAGCAGAACTCTATCTGGTGACCGTTTCTCTAACTGGGAATGTTTGTACTGGCAGTGGTGGAAGATGTAAAACTATAAATATCAAACAGTAAAAGTCCTGCATTCAAATTTTTACTTAAAAGTGAAGAGTGACAGAGACTTATTATCAGCACAATGTACTTAAATGTACTTAACTTGTGTTCCAGGTGGAGCTTTTAATTCTTATATAATGCTGAATGTTTTAATCAATAATAATGCATCATGTGTTATTTGTTATATTTTGTGAGTAAAATCTGAATCTGCAACATAACCAGTAACATTCAGAGTTTTCCTCTGAAATAGAAGTACACAGTTGCATATTCTTTAAGTGCTTTCGGGGCCTTTTTTTTTAAAGTTATTTTAGAATATAATCAGTTAAAATAGTAACATAATTCATTATTTTTTCATATCTAAACATCATAATTTTTAAATTGTGGTATTGATACAGTGTGGTACTTCCACTGCTGCCTGTATTTAGAAGTACATCAGTGGTCTCACAAGTATAGTTATAATTGTCTTTTCTTGGTTCGATCTGTTTTTCTCATAAAACCACACTATTATTTATGGATTTTAATGAGCTGTCTTTTGTGAAGCAATGTGGGTTTTGAGAAGTGCCCCTTACGAATAAAGATCATTATTATTATTATTATCATAGAAGTACACACATACAGTGTGTGTGTGTGTGTGTGTGTGTGTGTGTGTGGGGGGGGGGGGGGGGGGGGGGGGGGGGGGGGGGGGGGGGTGAGATTTCAAGTAAGTCCAAACTCTTAGTTTAGTTTTTCCACCTTAAGAGCCTCTTTACACTGGAGAGGTTCCTGTCACACTCTGTGCCAAACTGTCAGCTGATACGTATACAAGAGAAGTGTGTGTGTGTGTGTGTGTGTGTGTATGTGTGTGTGTGTGTGTGTGTGTGCGTGTGTTGGATCCTACAGAGGTTAGATGTGACACACGGGGTCGAGCCAGATGCTGAATACTGTTGATACCCAGAGAGTGAAACGTCGGACAGCCAACAGTGATTTCACCTTCAGGGAATCTGACTGGACACACGCACGCGCACACACACACACACACAGACACACACGCACACACACACACACACACAGCCTGTCTTAAATAATGGAATTCCACTGTGTCCCGAGCTTCTCATAGCTCAGGGTTGAGTTTCCTGATGGGGAAGTTATCAAAATGCATTGTGGGAAACATGAGAGTGTTGGCGGGACGAGTGACCTCAGCTGGGCAGCACACAATGTGATGATGTCATGTTTTCACATGACACACACCCACATCACCACCTGCACCAGTAAGAGGCCAAACAAACCAGTGATAGAAGAAGTACTCAGATCCTTTACTGCAGTAAAAGTACATAAGTATTATGAGCTTGATGTAGTTAAAGTATTGCAGTAGAAGTACATAAGTATTATGAGCTTGATGTAGTTAAACTATTGCAGTAGAAGTACATAAGTATTATGAGCTTGATGTAGTTAAAGTATTGCAGTAAAAGTACATAAGTATTATGAGCTTGATGTAGTTAAAGTATTGCAGTAAAAGTACATAAGTATTATGAGCTTGATGTAGTTAAAGTATTGCAGTAAAAGTACATAAGTATTATGAGCTTGATGTAGTTAAAGTATTGCAGTAAAAGTAGTGGTTTGGTCCCTCTGACTGATATATTATTATATATGACATCATTAGATTATTAATAGTGAAGCATCAGTGTTAGAGCAGCATGTTACTGTTGTAGCTGCTGGAGGTGGAGCTAGTTTACACTACTTTATATACAGTTAGCTAGTTTAGTCCAGTGGTTCCCAACCTAGGGGTCGGGCCCCTCCAAAGGGTCAGCAGATAAATCTGAGGGGTGGTGAGATGATTAATGGGAGAGGAAAGAAGAAAAAACAAAGTTCTGATACACAAATCTGTTTTCAGTTTTTGGACTTTTTCTCTAATCTTTGATTTTTGCTGAAATATTGGATCATTTGAACATTTATTGAAATGAAAGCATGTGAGAAGTTTAGAGGGAAAAATCACTATTTGGTGGAGCTGTTAACAACTCATAGACATGTGAAATGTGACCCCGACTACACACTGCTTTTTGTAAGACGTCAAAAGCCAAAAAGGTTGGAAACCACTGGTTTCATCTTTAACATTGTGTTGTATTTTAAAAGCTTGTTATATTATCCATTGTGTCAAATCTTCATCTGAAAAGTAACTAAAGCTGTCAAATAAATGTAGTGGAGTAGAAAGTACAATATTTCCTTCTGAGATGTAGAAAGTAGCATCACATGGAAATACTCAAGTAAAGTACAAGTACCTCAAAACTGTACTTAGTTACTTTCCATCACTGAAACAAACCAACAGGTGGTTATAAGCTTTAGATAAAGTATTGAAAACATTTAAAAGTAAATAAACTTCTATAAATCAGTGTTTTGGCAAAAATTACTTAAGTTTAGCCATTTAAGGAGCTGAAATATTGTTTCTTTCCAGTCAACTTCAGTGCACAATTAGTCAGGAAACATGAAGACATGTTGACAATGCAGTGTGTGTGTGTGTGTGTGTGTGTGTGTGTGTGTGTGTGTGTGTATTCTACGAGTCCGTCTCTTCCTGGGAACGAGGCTTAAACGATCTAAACTCTCTCTTTATGAAAATATACAGAGCTCAGATGATCTGTGATCCGGCTGTATTGGATGATTATGACTGAGGGGAAATATCTGCTCAGTGTAAACATCTTAGTTCTCCACTTAATGAGGCGGTCACTTCTTCCGCTGGCAGACATGTGATCCGCTCTAAATATAGCCGCAATAATAAAACACACTAACATTAGTTATTGGCCTGTGCTGCGGAGAGATTTGTGTGTGTTTGGATATCAGCTTCCAAATGTGAAGCGAAAGAAGGATTTTAAAATAAATAAGTCTGGGAGAGTCATCGGATCAGTCGGATTGAAGGTTTTTTCCAGGAACGCTACACGTCTGTCATTTAAGTGAAGAGGATTCTCAGACTCGATGCCAGAAACGTTTTTTTTCTGTCACAATTAAAAATGTCAGAATCAGATCATTGAGTCACTTTTTTGGCTCTCGGTTTGTATCGAAGGTCCAAGTTTTATCCGCTCAAAGCTCTTAACTACCTTCATCTGTTCTATTTTAAATCACTGACATGTTGATACAGTTTGAATTGTCCTGAAGTAGATGACGGCTCCAAAACCGATGCTTCTTTTGGAAGATTAATTCAAAGAGTTATATTTACAAATGAGGTGTGTGTTTCCAGCTGTTCTTGGTGTAAAGAGTCTGATAAAGCGTCTCCAGAGAGACCTGTGTGAAATCTGACGAATCTGCCTCAAGTGATGTCACTGATGATGTCACTTGAGTCAGTGTCAGTTGGGGGGTTTGAGGGCTACAAGTTTAAAAAAGTTAAGAAAGACGTGAGGTTAGCATCTCTGCTGGAAGCTACGTTAGCCGCTACTAGCATAACACACCTGAATCTCTGACTGAACTGTCAGCAGTCAAGATGCATTATGGGTAATGTAGGCAGCAGGTTTTGATGAGGAAGAAGATTCTGTGGAATAAAAAAAAGACAGTCTCTGGTTCTGCTGTATGGATTTTTTTTTTCAAACTGTCCATCATGAGTCTGACAGTGTTGCAGTAATAAATCTTTGTATAGTTGCCAACTATTAAATTAATCACCATTAAAAAATGTCCAAAATCTCTGATTCCAGCTTCTCAAATGTGAATATTTTCTGGTTTCTTTAGTTTCTATGACAGTAAAGTGAATTATCTTTGAGTTGTGAACCAAACAAGACATTTGAGGACGTCGTCTTGGACACTGATCAATGTTTTTCACCATTTTCTGATATTTTATGGACCAACTAACTAACTAACTTAGCAACTAATCAAGAAAATTGAGAAAATAATCAACAAATTAATCAATAATGAAAACAATCATTAGTTGCAGACTCTTTTAACATTACTACACACACATTACATAGACTTCAAGTCATTTCCTGGATACCTAACCGTAACCACTGACCCAAAAATCAGTGTTTTCCCAATTAGGGACACGACAATTAACTGTTTCTAAGCCTGAAATTTGTCCCCAAAAGAAGCCTAAAAGAGACCACACACACACACACACACACACACACACACACACCAAACACACACTCATCTGGTCTGAACCAAACCATCCTGACTGAAGCATGATTGGAATGATCCTGCTGAAATCTTCTGGTGTGTGTAAATCTGGGTGTTTAACCCACACACACACACACACACACACACACACACACACACACACACACACACACACACACACACACACACACAGCTCTGTTCTGGCAGACGGAGCAGGACAAAGCTCGCCTGATGGAATCTGACACCCTGAGAGAAACTAAAGCATATCTAAACTAATACATGGTTGACTGGACACATCTGTCTGTGTGTGTGTGTGTGTGTGTGTGTGTGTGTGTGTGTGTGTGTGTGTGAAACAGCTGCCTGTCAGACCTGAAGAACGCACACAGGAAAAAAAAACTCCTGACTTTAGATTTTGGTGAATAAAAGAAAAAAAAAAACATGACTGCAATTTTTAAAATCTTTTTTTTAATAAATTATTATTATTGCACATTTCTGAACAACAAACAGAAATCTTCTGTATAAATACAATTTAAATAAGCAGATATTGGTTGCAGAATACAGAATATTTAATATCTTCTATGAAAAAAACATTTAAATGATTTGTTTTAGCAAGGCTGTTAAAATAAATCAGTCATACTTGTGTTCTTGCAGGTTTTTCTGTGACTCATTTTTAAGTGAAAACATTAAACAGATAATTAGATAAACCGGACGGCGCTGACAGGAAACTAATAAACACTTTTTTGAACTTCATAACACAGAACTTGTGTGAGGTGACGTCAGAAAACCTGAACCGTCTGCGCTACTTAACATCAAACTAAACGGAACAAAAAAAAGCCTTGACTTCCTCCGGACGTCGACGTGACTTCATCTGACACAAGAATTTAATTCTGGCAAATCTTCAGCATCTAAATTAGTGAAGATGAGATGATGAGACGCCGTCGTCTGTTCCAGCTGCAGAGTGTCATTCACACTGATAAGATTTTACATCAAATCCCCTAAATGAGGAGATTAGTGCGGCGTTAATACTCTAAAGTAACTCCATTAAGTAGATATGGTGTGTGTGTGTGTGTGTGTGTGTGTGTGTGTGTGTGTGTGTGTGTGTGTGTGTGTTAGGCTTCAGCCAGACAGCCCATAACTTTCAGCATCAGCTCCTCTTTCTTGTGTTTGGCACTGACGAGAACTCCTCTTCCTCTCAACCAGGACGACAGAGTCGCAGAGTTCAGTCGGGACAACTGGAGCGAGAAACGGGAGGAGAGAAAGAGAAAGATGAAGGTAAAAAACAGAGAAACAGAGAGAAGAGAGAGGAGAATGGTTTTATAAGCTTTAATAAGAGAGAAAAGATCAACTTAAAATCGATTGAGTCCCGTTCAGACAGTATTTGTGTCTGTGGAGATTTAAACATCACCTGCTGGTCAGTGATATTAATCCAGTTCTTCTCTGTATGAGGCTCATTTATCAGCCTCTCTGCTCCTCACTAATAACTGCAGCTGTTATTCAGTGAACTCGCTGCTGTTTCTGTCATTTAAATCCCATTCAGAGCAACGGCCTTGTACTTTAAAATGGATCTCTGAGCTTTTTACCTTCTATTACAGAAATGTTTTTGCTGATCTGCTTCTATTGAAATTTGAAAATGTTCTGTTAAAGCCAAAATTAAGAACATATATATATATATATATATATATATATGCATATCAAACAGAATTATATGTAACATCTGGTTCATCTAGAGGTCAAAGATCTTTGGCTGCACAGTTGAGAGCTGGTTCTTCTTCTGGCCGTTGAGTTTGGTCGATTCAAAAATATTCAGGAGGAAAATAGATTGTGTGAGAATTGTGATTTGGGTGAAGTGGAAAGTGAGTCCCATTTTCTATTGTACTGTACAAAATGTGATGACTTAAGAGAGCTAAACGACTAAACCCTGAAATATTTTGGTGTTCAGATGAGCAAAAACTAGAATGGTTGTTTAATTTTGATGTATTTATTTTATCTCAAAAGCCTGAAAAGAAGGCGGGACAGATTGTTTAATCAGTGTTTACTTAGACTCTTCAGTAATAAATGTCTGAACTATTTAATGATGCTCTCTAGATCTGAAGATCATACAATATAAACGTTGTACTCTGGTCCTGGCTTGTTGGAATTCATGGTGTCTCGTAAGCCCATGTGGGCTGGGCGTACAGTTGTTGTTGACACAATAGTAAAAATTTCATTCATTGATTCTGACGCCGACATACAGGCCTGATTGGGAACCAATAAGACAACAGAATGTGCTGCTGTAACGTCAGCTACAGGTAGGAACTGTTATTCTCTTTTCAGATTTGTTTACATTTAGTCAAATATTCGCCATTAAAAGTCATGTGAATCAGCTGTTAGCAGCGTAACATGATGTACAGACAACTATCACTGGATATTAGCTGTAGTCTCTCATAGGGAGGCACGATATTGGATATTTTGCTGATATCCGATATTTCCAACTCACCGTAGCCGATTGCCGATACTGATATATGCACATATTTTTTTCCAGCTGGCTGATGAGACTATTATGCATGCAAGCATAGAGTATACTATGATCAAGAAAGACAATATATGAAGGAAGAACTTCTGAAGACTGGAGTTCAGGAGCTCAGCATTAAAACTTTAGAGCCGGGGCTAACGTTAGCTGGGAGGCTAGCAGAGCGTTAGCCGCAGCATGACCGGAGGGAAGCACAGCCAGCTAGCCTTCACTAGAAGAAGCAGCTGAGTGAAGTGCAGCCTGCGGAGGAAACACCGGGACCATCGGGGTGAAACAGTCCGTGGAGGGAAACACAGTCAGGCGGCAGAGGAGACGGCAACATATCGGCCTCTCATGACCGGCAGAAACGGCCGATGACGATATTTCATTTTAGAGTTTATATCGGCCGATAATATTATGCATCCCTAGTCTCTCATATTTCATATTATCTATTTAGGCTTTATTTATTTTGTTTAAAATCAGTATTTTAATTCAGTTACTTAATTGCACTTTTCTCCTTAATTCTCCTTCCTGCTGCTTTTTATTGAGTTTTTAACCGTCGTTATGTGTTTGTAGGTATGTGAATCTGGTCCTGAGAAACATTCTCCTTCTACTGTACGTGTATTTCTTCATGGAAATGGTTGGAATGACAAATAAATAAATTTACTTTGATACTGAAGAAAACTTAAAAATGTGAAGATTCTCAGACAACTTGTGAATTTCTCTGGTTTCTAATTGATGGAGGTTTATTGTTGACGGACATCAGAGATAATGAGTTATGACTCTTATAAGTGATGCTTTTCTCTGTCATACATGATAAAAACTGTATATTTGGGTTTTGGACAGAGATTTGAAGACGTCACCTTCAGTTCTGGGAAATGATCACCGGCATTTTTCTCTATTTTTTGACATTTTATAGACAAAAAGAATCAATAATTAGTTAAATCGATAATGAAAATAATAATTAATTGCAGTCCTAAAGGAATCACTGCAGGAGGAGAATATGAATGTGTGAACCCAGTTTCCTCTAATAGTTTTTGACATATTTCACTCAAAACCACAGATGTCAACCTCATGGTGGCGCTAGAGGGAAAGTCAGATGATCACCAGCGTCGGTAGGATTCATCCTCCGGGAAACATGAACGTCTGTATAAAATCTCACGACAAATGAATAAACAGTTGTTGAGATACTTCAGTCTGGATCAAAGTGGCCGACCGACCTTTCCATCCCTAGAAAAGCTCGAACCAAACATTTAAAGACTTTCCTCATAAACAACATTTACAACTGTTGTTTCCTAACAAATCCTAAAGAACAACGTGTCCGGCGGTGAAGCTGCTTAAACAAAAGTAAAGCAGAAAAAGTAACTGATGCTTTGTTCCTGAACACTTGCAGGTTGGAGCTGTAAAACTGATGAATGTTGTTATTAATGTGCTCGGCTCCTTGTGGGCTCCCACCTCCTCCTGACCATTCATCACTTTAACAGTCCTCACGCTGCTCTGAAAGGAGGAAACCGAGCTGACAGAACAGTGTGTATGCTATTCATCACGCTAACACACTTTAATACATCACCTTAATGTGTGCAGTCTCCCTAAAGGATGTTTATGAGGAAGCTAAAGCTGCACATACAGTACGAGTGGATACACTGGAAATTCATCACGTCTCTAGTCTTCTTTTCAGAAGCTAAAGTACCACTTCTTCCACCTCTTTACACTTCAATATTTCAAAACAAGACAAACTCTATAATGTTCATTACGCAACAGAAAACAAAATCTACTTCTCCATCCTCAGTGGCTGCAAAACAGACAGGAAGCAGACAGCAGGACGGATTTAACTGTGTTAACACCAAGAACCAATAACGATAACAATGTCAGCATCCACGTGGCCTAAAGCTGCTCACTCCAGATGAGTCGGCAGTTTAGGAAAATGGATATTGACGACTTGTTAGTGCTGCGAAGGTTTCTCAGGCAGGTGGTGATTCAATGTGTTGCTCACAAGTATTTCGGGACACTAGTTGCTGTGATGTTCCAGTATTTACAGACCAAACTGCACCGGGAGCAGACACTGGAGCGCACAGACGAGCAGCTTTTACTGCAGAAGGAGCAAAAGGTGGCGGTAATGCAACTGACCAACTAAATTCCACCGGGCGCGTGTGTGCGCCGCGTTCTGGCTCCGACGTGGCTGCCGGAGCTGATCGCAGCCGCTCTAGTCAATGTATCCGATTCCACCGGGCGCGCTGCAGCTGAAGCGTTGCTATACGACGTTGATATACGATGCTGGTCGTATATCAACAATAAACGCAATTAAAACAGATGAATAAAGAAACCCTTTAACTACGTAGCTACTGAACCACAGCAGAAGCACAAAAATCAAGGAAAATGACCAAAATTGGGCAGTTTAGTTGCCCTGCTACTGCAGTAATTACGGTAGCCTTAAGGGGCTTTATCAGCGTTGACCAGGCTGCTGTAATTACTGTAGTAGGAGCGCAACTGATTTTAAACAGCGGAAGGCTTCCCCGCAGTGAAGACGCTCCACTTCTGACACGCTCCCGGTGGAATAGGGCGCCGTGCAGAGGACGGAGCAAAACCGCGTCGGAGCCGGAATGAATCCCGGGATAATACGCTGGTTGCCAACCGCCGTTATAAACCACAAAGAAGAAGAACTTTTTTTCAAACAGAGTGGTACATCTGTGCAGCCGAACACAGCAGCTCCTCCGCAGACTGTTACACCACGACTTCACTTCACTCAGCTGCCCGACAGACCTGCTGCTGGGACTCGGTGCTCCAGTTGGATCCACACGGAGAGCCGCGGCTAGCTGAGTGAAGTGGCTGCTGAGGTGTGATTCATCCTGATCTAACGGGTGAGGGAGGTGTATGAGGAGCCAACGGTCCTCTGCAGCTCCATATCGCACTAAACTCTAAGCCCCGCCCACTTTTTAGTGGTCCAATCAAATGCGAAGGACTGGATTTAGCTCAGACAGTCTGAGAAACGATCACTGACAGGAACAAGTGAGCGATGATTTATGTTCTGCTTCAATGGAAGTATTTTCACTTCTTTGACTCTCTTCTTCTTGGATTAATAGTATCTCAGGGAAACTTTCCCAACAGTCTGAAAGTGTGTTGTTTCTTTTTCCAAAAACAGCTTTTCGGAAAAGGGAGCGTCGTCTTATAATCAGGGTTGTTTTATTGGACAAATACTTTCTGTACTACGCTGTGTAGGCAGATGTGTTCACATGTGTACATGCAGGCTGTGTGAACGTCCACAATGTCACATGCTTTTACATCTTTACCAACATTGGTGCTTTGTGGTGATGTCGCTCACTAAATCAAAAGGGTTTTTCCTCCGTACGGTAAGAATTTAGTTTTTACAGTATACTTACCTCTAACATGATCATTCTGGGAACATTAACAGGATTTACTAGATGTCTGCTGGTGCTGGAAAAACTGTTTTTGTTGCAGTCATGTCAACATAAAGGAAGTTAATGTAACCATAGAGGCTGAAGCAGAAACATGGCGTTGGTGGGAAGAATAGAAGAAATGAAAGTTAGTGAGAGGGAAGTGTGACGTTCAGTTTGTCTCCTGACCTGGTTGCTTCTGGCCATTTTCTCCACATCCACGTCTCGTATCGCAGCTCTGGATTTCTTCAGTTTCGACTCAAACGCGACTCCCTGAAACAACAGAAAAACACCACAAGACAGTTAAGGTGGGAAACACATGTGTCGATAAAAAATAAAAGAAATAAAACTTTACATCAGAAATATACAGATACACACAATACAAACAGTCGACCTGATCCCCACACACACATGTACACATATACAATGACGTCATTCCACTGGGGATGGAGGGAACACTTTCTACGGCTACCAAACGTAACTACATATCAACTGACATTATGACCATAGTGTCTTTTTTATTGGGAAACAGCCTCCGAGAAACTGACGGGACTCACCCCTCTGCTGCTCTCTCTACTGGAGGCATCAGATGGCTGTTTTGCAGCTTTGTCCTGCACTTTACTGCTGGTTTCGGCGGCAGCAGCAGCAGCGCTCTGGTCAGGATTCTGCTTGGTTCTGGGTTTAATCTTGGTCTCCGGCTTTGGAGCGAGGACGAGGACGGGTTTAGTTTTGGCTGAAGGGCTGAGGCTGGCGATGTGCTTCAGTTTTGGACGGTTTGATGAGGAAGACGGTTGAGGAGCGGCGCCGCTGTGGGGTTTGAGGTGACGGTTGAAGCGGGGAACGGTGGGTGGAGGAGGAATCGGGAGGGACGACAAAGAAGAAACAGTAGAAGAAGTAGGTGTGTTCTTCCCGATGGCGGGCAGCGTCACCCTCCCTCCTCCTCCTCTGCTCAGCTGCTCCTTCTGCTTCTGGAGGCGCAGCAGGGCGACGTTCACGTGGCGCGACGGATGCTTGTTCTTGAAGATGGGAACCAGTTTGGGGGTGGGGTTTAAAGGGGGAGGAAGAGGCGGGAGCACAGAGGAAAATGAGGAGGAGGAGGAGCTGAGGGATGAAGCTGGCTGGAAGAGCGGGAGAGAAGAGGAAGAGGAAGAGGAGGAGAGGGATGGAGCTGAGTGAGAACCAGAGGAAACAGAAAAGGAAGCAGGTGAGGAGGAGGAGGACGATCTTCTACATTCCTGACTTTGTGTCAGATTGCCTCCAAATCCACATGCATTACCCAGAAGCCCCTGGGCTCCGGCCTGCTGGGAGAGAGGGGTACAGGCTGATGGCTGAGACCCAAAGGAGGGCCTCGCAGGTCGAGGAGGAGGAGGAGGAGCAGGCAGCTGGGTGAGGACCGGCCTGATGGAGGAAGAGGTGGTCAGATTGACCTGCTCACCGCTCGACACCTGAGGAAGAGGAGCAGACGTCAGCAAAGGAGAAAAACTACAAACATGAGGAAACAGGACTCAAAGATGACGACAGTAGTTCCAAACCTTTATGGCTTGGAACCACTTGAACAGTTAAACTCTGCATCAGCATGAAAAATACAGACAAGTTTTGTTAAAATCCACAGACTGTGATGTTAAAGGACACAGACTCTGTACTGATTCTGATTGGTCAGCTTTCAGGAAGCTTCCTCCGGCTCCGGAGGCTACGTAAACAAACTATAGTAGCAGGATTTCACTTCTTCTTCTCCTTCTTTACTCCAAATGTCAACTTCTCAAATCCATCCGTACATGTTGGAGCTGAACAACACATGGAAACACCTTAGCAACCACCTTAGCAACCACCTTAGCAACCAAGGCTGCAGAGCGGTCTTTTGTGAGCATGTGCGATGAGCCAACGTCAGCTCATCAGCAAGGTAGAAAAAAACGTTAAAAACAAAAGTATCACGGCAGGTTGAAGCCCTGAGTTTTGACTTACAGGGACTGCAAGACTTGGCAGATTCACAGGTCAGTCTCTAAACGCTTCGCTCAACTAGAGACTGAGGACAACCTCGCAGCTTTGCAGAACCAATCCAAAGTCTTCAGGGCGGCCGTTCATATCAGGACGGAGACATTCAGTTCACTCATTCATGAGTTCGCTACGGAGGAGAAAGCCCCTTCACATTCTGGTCAAGAAGTTTCCAAAGGAATTTTGGGGAAACATGTCAGGATCTCACTGTGAAGCCATAAAACACGGTGTCATGGAAAAAAAAAACAAAAAGTCAAATTCATTAAACCCTAATTTAAAGTGTATGAAAATTATGTCCATACAAAAGAATAATACTCAAGAGGAGCAGTCTGAAATAACTTGTGGGATTTACACAGCGTTATGGAATTTTCCATCTTTAGAGGTAACAGATCGGGTCACACTGGGTCAAGCTTGGCTTTGAGGTCAGAGATGAAGATATCTTCTCCTTCAGACTTCAGCAGTCTGTGATGTTTTGGGGAAGAAGGCAGAAACTTCTCTGATAGAGGGTATATCAGCATCTCCATGGTTACCAAGGTCAGAGGAGGCTTCCCTAAACAACACAGATGGGTGGATGACACAGTCAGACGCTTGAACCAAAACTGCTGAAATTACATCCAACGTGACTTAAACGGTCCCTTGTTTAGAAACTAGTGAACCAATCAGACTAATATTTCATATTGTAGGCTGATGAAGACGAGGACGCGGACCTTCAGAAAGAGACAGCATCGGAGCAGAACACTCTGGTGTTTACTGTTTTTGGTTCCTCACTTGGCCGACTGCTTTCAATAAACATTACCAACAATTAGCATTAAGACGTCAAAAGCCTCGTGTGCGCCTTTCTCCACTGCTGACCATCACTCAAAATATCCACAACACACAGGAACTGTATGTTTTTGTCGAAAAATGAGCAAGAAACTGAAAAGAAGTCAATCCCCTTAAAAATATCTGAAACCTTTTCTTTAAATCTATTGTTTAACTGTCTCACAAGAGCTTTAAGTTCACCAGAAGCTACATTTTTCAGTCTCTTTCTCCTCTTATAGATGGAAATGAGCCCTGAACACTATAAATATTTTAGTCTCACTCTGTGAACACTGAATCGATCTCTCCAGATGTTTCACAATGCAGAGTTCTCAGGATGAAAAGTACACTTTAGCTTCACCTTGTGAATAAAAGACCACTTCTTCACTTCTTTTCTCCTTCATGTACAGAATGAACTCTCAGGATGAGAAATAACTTTAATTTCCAGCAGCTTCATTACAGCGTTCGAGTGGAGCTTTCACAGTTTCATCTATAGACTTCACTGAAAGCTCAGAGCTGCTTTGAGAGTTCATCAAGGGGACGAACACATTTATTCAAACCATTAAAGACAATAACAGATATTTTATCTTGTGGGCAAAACATTCACTTTTTCTAACCTGAGCTTCATGTGAAGATGAATCAACATGTTATGCGGCATTTATATTCGTTAACCTGCAGGATTGTTTCAAGAAGAAAGAAACCTGAATACGATAAGAAATGTCGACTAAGTTTCATGAAATTGTTCAGTACTTCACATGGATGACAAGTTTAAAACAAATACCTTCCATTCAACTATCTTCATGAAAACAAGCTGTGAAGAAGATGAGAAATACTTCCTGTTGTTTATACTTGTTTTTCATGACGATGAATTAACAAAGACAACATCTTTCCTTGACCAAGAAGAAGAATAGGCCGATTTTTTTGGGAGATGTGACAAAGACGTGTATCTCCACCATATTTTCTATAATTGAAAGTGAACTCTGGACCTTCCTCCTGACGTGATGTCACACGACACTGACGCCGAACTCTCTCTCCACAGTCGCACCTCTGTGGCCATAAAAACTGTCTGTGGAGATTTTACAGGGTGGGAAATGCTCCGATAAATTACTTTTCCTCTCCTCTCCCCACCTCAGCCTCCACAAGCTCACACTGAGGAAGCTCCCATGTACTGTGTGTGTGTGTGTTTGACAGAATGAAAGACAGAGACAAACAGATGATTAAGGTTTTTAAAAAGTAAATAAAAAGGCAAATAGAGCGGCAGAAACTGTGAGAGGAGGGAGAAAAAGACAAAAAAGAAGAGCAAAGAGAAAGAAAACCGCTCAGAGGGACTGAGGATTAGACTGGGGTTTTAGTGTAAAGGTTAAATACACAATTAGGCGGTTAATTGATGAGTCATTTGTCTCTAGTTTCAGCTCCTCTAATCTGAGGATCTGCTGCTTTTTCTCCGTTTTATATCATCAGCAAACTGAACATCTTTTTTTGATTGTTGGTCAAACAAAAGCAAAACTGCTTAAGACGTCATTTTGAGTTCCAGGAAATTGCGAGGAGCATTTTTCTCTATTTTCTGAATTTTTATAGACTAAACAATTGATTGAAAAACTAATCAATACCAGAAACTAACAGGCAACAACACATGAGTAATAACTGAGTGTGTTTGGCTGCAGATGACGGATGTGTTCTTCCCTGAATCTCCATGAATTCGACTCTTTTGCTTTCAGTTCATTTAGCTAACATAAAGACAGACAGAAGATAAACCAAAATACTTCAGGGATGACGGTGATTATTCACTCTTCTTCTTCTTCTTCTGTCATTTAACTCTTTTACTGTGACCATGACTTTTAACTAAGTTTGCATAAGCATGATGGCTGCCCTGCATGTCCTGCATTCCATGTCTTGGTTCTGTGAATGCTCCGTGTTAGCAAGATGTTATTAAGCCTATGAACAGTTGAGGGCAGTATGTCGGGAAGTAAAGGCTCATTTAATACACGGCGACATGTGACGACAAACGTCACAACCGCCATTTTTTCAATGTCTCCGTCGTGTCTCGCTGGTGTTGCTTGAACTATTGGCGACACTGACCCCGTGATTTCCGGTGGCACTGCTCCGTTTCGTCCGTATCCGTAAGCTTTTTATCAGTTCTCTCTTTGCTGTTGTTGAGAATCTCTTTGAAGCTGTTTTTTAATTTTTTTATTTGCATCTATTCGTAGTCATTTTGCGTCTCTTTGTATTTTTTTTACATCTTTTTGTTGCTTCTCTTTAAAATCATTTTGCATTTTTTTATAGACATTTGCGTCTCTTAGTAATCGTGTTTGTAGTTGCTTTGCGTGTGCACAGTAGGCTCGTTCAATAATCCATCCATGACTAACCTCTTACATCGTCACCATGTTCAATCATTTTTATGTCGTGCAAAATCTAAAGTTCTCTAGAAAGATATTCTGGTGATGATTCATCCCTGATCCACACTCACATAAAGGACACAGGAACATATGTGAACAATGACACTCACATTACAGCTACTTGTCTCCAGGTAGGAGCAGGAATACAGGTGTCACAAGGCTCCAGGTCAGTGTGAGTGGAGTCGTGTGTGTACCTGCACTGATGCAGCGGTGTTCAGGCTGGCTGTGTGGTAACAGGGTTTGCCGGTCAGACGTGCAGGAAAGCCACAAACGCTCTGCAGTCCGTCCCTGATGTCAGACAGGAAGGAGCCCAGCGTCCCCTGCAGGTCGACCCGGGGAAAGCGCTGCACCGGCTGCAGGCGGACGCAGCTGAGAGGATAGCTGCACAGACGCAGGGTTAAAGAACACTGCAGGTTTTATAATGCTTTACTACAATGATTATTACTGGTTTAGACTCATATCCTGCCTTGTTAAACCAAAAAGTGCAACTATTAAAAAATAAACTAAATAATCGCACAATATGTAATTTCAGCCGCTAGGGGTCTCAATCAAAACAACAACAAAAGACGGAGTGTGATGACGGTGTGAAGTAGCAAGGGATCATGGGAGTTGTTGTCTTCGTCGTTAAATAACCAGCTTCACCGGGATAGGATTACTCCAGTGTTCATCATTCAGGATGTTTTTACCCGCAGAGGTCTCCTCCTCTCCAGAAACAAACGTACACGCAGATTAAAATAGTTAAAATACTAATTAAAGCTGTTTCACCTAAAAAATCAATATTTCTCCGACGATGTTTGGTGACCACCGGACTTCCTGGAGGGGCTGTTAGCCGAGCTGCTGCTAACGTTTGTCCAGTTTATTTCTCTGATAACTTAAGATCCAGACGTCCAATGACTAAAATCCTTCTTCCGGCTAAAAGATATAGTTAAAAACCACCTAAATTTATCATGAAAATGTGGCTTAAAACTGAATAAAAGTCAATTTATAACAGTTTGTGTGGAACAACCACAACGCCGATGTATTATCTTGTATGTGTGTAAGTTACTCTTTGGTAGACGCCATTGTAGCGGACAAACACAGCGCCGCCGTATGCATCTGGTGCGTGTTTACTCTTTGGTAGAGGAGGTATGACGTCATCGACAGGCGACCAAATGAAACGGTCCGTTACTTTGATTAAATTACAGATTTCTCTGGGTTTGAACATTGTTGGAAACATTTGGGATAATGTAAATACACAACTCAACAACATATATAACATAGGTCTAGTTGTTTTTAGACATTTTAATGTGGAATTATTACATATTATAGCTTTAAATTATAGCAAACTGTTGCTATTTATAACATTTATTTTTTTAACAGTTTAATTGTGTAATTGTTGGATGTATGTATATGTACATAATATGCAACGTTTTTTCAGTTGCATGTCAGACATCATATAAGAGTAACTTGAAACTGAAATAAATGAGGTTCACATGTGGACGGCTTAATTCACTGAGTGTTATAGGATACGTGAAGAGTCTCTCTCCCACGAGTCTGAAGTAGATGCTGCAGTAAATCACCGCCTCCTCTGCAAGCTCAGGCAGTCTGTAACCGTACTGGAAAACACACACAAACACAGAACAAGTGACGGCTGTTACTCTGAGTTTAACCAGAGCTGCTACTTTACTGAGTTGTGGTACAAACGACATAACAGAACAGTTTTTTAATGACGATGTAACTCTTCAAGGTCGACTTAATAAACTTCCACCACATCAAAGGTCCAGTAAGGCTGCATTACATGATGATATTTCAGTACAAAAACTCCACAATTCAGTTCATGAACAGCATTTCTATTAATGTGAGAAGTGACACCTTCACTGTGTGACCGAGTGCTTGAACTGGAGCATAAAAGGTGTGATATCCAGTGACACTGGTGTAAGAGTTCATTAGTGAGTTTTTCACTGTGTTTATTGTTGAAAATGTGAAATATTCTGCTGGAGGCTTGATATGAAGACTTCAGCTGGTTCAGTTTTGTGGTTCTTCTTCGTGTTTTTGGGATAGTTTTGTTCAAAATGGGCACGTTTGGTGTCGCAGTGGCGATTTACGTCACCACTCTTCACTATGTTTACTGTTTCATTGCAAATCAAACACAGCGGTCTCCTCTCATTCTTCAACACACAGTTTTCACTCTCAGCCTTTCTTTTTTGTATCGGCTAGTTTTGAAAAAAAAAACATAAGGTGGCTTTATACTCTGTGTGTATGTGTGTGTGTGTGTGTGTGTGTGTGTGTGTTGTGTGTGTGTGTGTGTGTGTGTGTGTGTGTGTGTGTGTGTGTGTTGTTTGTGTATGTGTGTGTGTATGTGTGTGTGTGTGTGTGTGTGTGTGTGTGTATGTGTGTGTGTGTGTGTGTGTGTGTGTGTGTGTGTTGTGTACCATGCTGTTCCAGTGGTTCTGCAGGTCTCTGTAGGTCCTGAACGGTCCGTCTTTGGGAAGCTGACGGCTGATGGTGATAATCTGACCTTTCTTCATGCTAAACACCAACATACAAACACACACACACACACACACACACACACACACACACACACATATATATATAAAAGAAATGAAGAAATAAATAAATGTTAAACAGTCAGTCTGTGAATTGCTGCATCAGGACAGAAGTTCAGAGAGAATAATGAATGAATATTAAAGCTCAGGACTGAATCTCCAGCAGAGCTGCAGCTCCACCTGCTGGACACAGTCAGTATAACAGCACTCGTCTGGACATTAACAAGTATTAGATGTGTTTTGTTTTGAGTTTTTTGTCTCTTAGTTTGTTATATAATGTGAGTCACAGTTTTAATGTGTTACGTGACCAGGAAAACTGTTCTGTGGAAAGGACTAGCAGCAAAACACTCATGTTCTTACAACAAAATTTCTATTATTTTTAGAGAATTTGTCCAAAAAAAATCTTAATGTTTCCCTCATCTGTGATTTCAGGAAGTATCAGATATGTGCATTAAATATATAAACTAAGAAAGATGAAAGAGTTTAATAAATGTCATGTTGCTGCTGAGAAGCACCTTCAGTTTCTGTGTATTCAGAGGGAGAAGGTGATTGGTTAAAAGAAGACGTCTGTATCTTAAGTTTCTTAATTTTAAAGGTCATAAATATCACAGAGACGGAGGTGATTTCACCTTTTTCTCTGCGGTCTGTGAAGCCTGTTTTGGTGTTTTTGTGTCCAGCGGGTGGCGCCGTCCTACCTGGGCAGGACGTGACACCAGACGGCTCCTCCGGTGGAGGAGGGGTCGAGGACGGAGTCGGGATCACTGCGGAACCTCTTCAGCACTAACGGAGGGAGGCCGAAGTCCTCCAGCTGCAACACACAAACACACACTTCTTACTCCCATTAATGTTTTATTACTGGATGTTCCTGCAAGTCTCACTCTTTCATTTTATTTTTACCTTTTAGCAGCATTTCTCTAAAACTACTTAATTAATTAGAATTAAATTTGGGTAAAGTCAGGAGTTCTTGTTGTGGATTCAGGAATTAACGGCTGCATTTACTGTGCAGTTATTATTTTTATTTATTATTATTATCAAAACATAAATTGAGAGGATGGGAGGAGGTATGAACTAATTCTTTTGATAATTTTAAATGTAAATCATTTGTTTTTTTGGTTTTAGGTGCAACAAATGTGTGGACATACAACTTTGATTCCTCCGGGGCTGAAAAATGAAGCCGATGTTCAACTATTAAACTTTAATAAAAGCTGCTGAAAACCTTCCTGTTCAGACCTGCATTTAGTTTGACTTATTTTATTCATTATGTGCTCCATTAAGGGCGCCGCTACTCCTGCAGTTCAAACTGTGAAATATGTATTTTAATGAAAAATCATCTTTGTTATTGTTGTGTTGTGTGTTTTTACTCTCACATAAATCAGATATAATTACAGAAACATGTGATCACTAATGAAAAAACGCTGCCAACAATCTTTGTCTGTGTCCGTGTGTGTGTAATATGTTCGGCTTGTCCTGGTGGCCCCTGATTGGTTGACACTGCACGCCGAAAATAACTGAATCTGGGGCGGAAATGTCGCCTGATTGGCTGATACCCCCCTGAAGGCAGCAAAACCTACACGGACTGTTGTGGTGATAATTGTGAAATGAAAGCAGCTGCTAAACGGCTACCAAAAGATTCTTTTTTAAAAAACTTTTAGAAACTGCTAGCCTAGCCGCTAGCCACCAGCAGCTAGCTCTCTGCTACATCGTACGACCAAAACACACAGAGCTGCTGTTTACTGACGTCTGTCTCATAGATCTAAATGCAGATGTCACTTCAGTCACTGTTCCTACTGAAACACAGCTGAGCTGCTGCCATTCGTGTCCAAGCAGCAACCTGAAAAATGAAGCCAGAAACTGCAGTTCCTTGAATGAACACTTGAGGCTCCAAAACCGAGTCAATCCCCATAGACCTCCATGTTAAAATGTCCAACTTTACAGCAGAAATAAACATGTTAACAGCCTGGTACAAACAACGGTTTTGGTCTCTGTAGCTAATTTCTTCTTTCATGATAACTGTACGGGGGGTGAAATTTTTTTTAACTCACCCGTTTAAGTTTTATTAAGCTGTAAAGTTATACATAATGAAGGACATGGCTGCTTTGAGTGACAGGTCCGCCAGCCGCTAGGTGGCTTGTTTCAGTCATTCGGCCCGCCTCTTTGCCCATTTTTGATTGGCTGGGAGTCAGGCAGCATCACGCACTGCCAAAATGGCGACGGCCGGAGCGGCTCACTTTGAGCTTTAAAACCGCTCTTCAGAAACCAACGAGTGACGTCACGGTAACTACGTCCATATTTTTATACAGTCTATGGATATAACCTATAAATCAGTTACTATTACTATTATTATTATTATTATTATTATTATTATTATTATTATCCAGGCTTCTGTTGTCTTACTGTGGTTGGAGGCAGTCTGACTGTGTTGGTTTCAATGCTGATACACAACTGACCCTCACTGGTGCTCAGCTCCATGCCTAACACACACACACACACACACACACACACACACACACACACACATACACACACACACACACACACACACACACAATCAAGATTTACTTGAAAATACTTTTTTTTTATTAAAACCAATTCATAAAAATACTCATGAATTATCAGACTGTTGTTAATTTTCTGCATCTTGGCCACATTTGAGCCTGATATTAACATTTGTCACAGCAGGAAAAGCAACATGTAACTAATAACATTAATCACGGCTCCGTCCCGTTGAGCCGCTGAAGTACGACGACGCTGAAACCTGCACATGGAAACGAACTGCAGCAATGATTCATGTCATTAGTTCCACCTGTGTGCTTTTCCTGGTATGATGTGTTAAAATGTCTGTTCCTCCTGTTCATCGCCGCTCTGATGTGTTCTCAATGTAAGTGATGGAGGACAAAATCCACAGTCTGAAGATAATATGAATGTAATCTGATTGTAATCTGCAGTCTGTAGTAAAAGATGAGGTATGTTGGAGATAAATAAGTGGAATTTCATTTATTTATTTATTTATCTGACAGGGATAATACTCCTTAATCAACATCATTAGGAAAACATAACAGTAAATGAGCCAGTTAGCCTAAAATGCTCATTTTCATCTGCTGTGTCTGTCCAGATGTTATAAATGCAACCTAAAATTAGAATAAAGTGACATATCATTGTACACAACATAATTAATATGCATGGACTAATACAACACACATCCACTAATTAAACAATGTCACAACACAGTACAGAATGGTTCAACACAATATTAAGGAAGTCAAAAACATGCAAGTGAAGGAACAGCAAACCAGCGTTCAAATGTTCATGTTTTATTAACGAGCCACAGCTTTAACTGACCACTAATTAAACAGTAAGTGTTAATTTCTCTGGTGTGAAACTTACTGACAGCGTTGAGCCTCCTGCACTCAGTCAGAAAGTCTTTTCCTGAGAACAAACACAAAACTAATGTTACCATCAGAGTAACATGAGCCAAAGCAGCACGTAGCTCCTCACTGGATACAACAAAAACATCTACAACAGTTTAACACACAAGGCACAGAAGTGGTGACAGTGATGTTTCTGCTAAGTGTCATTAACTGGCTGCCAATAGTGGGAAATATACCTTATATACAGTTTAAAGGACACATATTCTGCTCATTTCCAGCTCTATATTTATATTCTGGGGCTCTACTGGAATATCTTTGCATGATTTCCAGTTAAAAACTCCTTATTGATCTTCTACTGGTCCTTTATGCAGCCCCTCAGTTCAGCCTCTGTCTGAAACAGGCCGTTTTAGCTCCTGTCTCTTTAAGGCCCGCCTCCTGATGAGCCCGCTCTGTTCTGATTGGTCAGCTTTCAGGAAGCTTCTTCCGGCTCCGGAGGCTACGTAAACAAACTATAGTAGCAGGATTTCATGTCTTTTTCTCCTTCTTTACTCCAAATGTCAACTTCTCAAATCCATCCGTACATGTTGGAGCTTAACAACACATGGAAACACCTTAGCAACCACCTTAGCAACCAAGGCTACTGAACGGACAGCCGTTTGTGGGCATGTGTGAACAATCTGATGTCATCACAAGGAGGAAGTAGAGGTAACTTTACAAAGTTGAAGCCCTGACTTTTGACTGGCAGGCAGAATTTCTACACATGTTCACCTCAAATTTTGAAATTTTCCAACATCACAACAAGATATAAATGACAGAAAAATCACAAAGAGCGGAATATTTCTCCTTTTAAGTACATTTGAAAGAGTTTTATAGGTGGACTTTGCTATGGTTACATATATACTTACTATTATTCTGTTACCAAGCGTTGGATGTAGATTAAAACAAGCATTTGACCTTTGACATCGCAGGTAATAACGTGTGTGTTAGAGTTTAATGGACCAGCCAGGCTTAAATGTAACTGTATTTGTTTTTACTTCCTGCATTATCAAGGAGCTGAAACCTCAGATTTTTACTCTCTTATACTCGTGTAATGAGACGTAACAGTAAAGAACCTGAACTTGAGAGACTTTGCAGACTAAGTGGTCGGTTCAGATGTAACTAAAAGCTGCAGTGATTAATAAAAATCTAAATTAGGTTTAATGTACTGCTGTGGTTTAACCCAAACATTAAAGGACACATGCACCATATTCTATTATATAATAGTATATAATATAATTATGTAGCTCATAAGCAACACTAAGGGTTCAGTCACTGAATATATAATAGATCTCTTAACATTATATGAGCCTGAACCTGGTCTAACTGTCATCTAACCAGTTGAGTCTTGCTGGTCCCAGACTTTCACTGGCAGAGCCTTTAAACTCTCAGATCAGACTGTCATCAACATCTGTCTCAACTTTTCAAAACATATTTAAAACATATTTTATAATGTTTTAGTGTTATGTGCTCATATGTGTGATGTAGCCTGTGTATGAATGTGGATGTGTGTAAACATATTTGTTTTTAACATGTTGTTTTACCACTTTATTAAATTATTAGACTCAGTGCATAATCAGGTGTAAATGTTTCTTCTTTTAGTGATTGAATAAGCGCACACACATACACACACACACACACACACACACACACATTCATGTCTCCATCACTTCAGAGGACATCACATAGACTTACATTCATTTTCTGGAGAGTTATCCTAACCTTGACATAACCCTAAACTAACCTTAACTTTAAACCAAGTTGTCACCCTAAAAATAACCAACATGACTGAAAACAGATTTATGTCCCCACAAGATGAGGAACACACACACACAGCAGCACCAGCTCTCTGTGAACACACACACACACACACACACACACACACACACGTAGTTATTTTATGCCAGACTGGGTCCAAGGTAAAGGTTTGACCAAGTGTTGCAACACTCAGTTGTGACTTTGATAAAACACACACACACACACACACGTACACACGCACACACACATATTACAGCCTTGACCCTGATCAACCACAAACATCCTGTATGAGAGCAGTGATTACAGGTTGGACTTTGCTGTGAAGCTTTGATGAAAACACCGACAGACGACTGATAATCTGTCGGCAATAGCTGATAATCACAGTGTGTGTAGGTCAGGAGACTAGTTCCTGCTCTTCTGTCTGTTCTTGAGCAGCGTTAGGAAGATGGATCCAGATCAGAGGTTTCCTGCAGCCCCACAGTGAATATAGATGGAGATGCTGTTTGTTTTTGTGTCGTGCGAGCACTGCTGCTAAAGTTAAAAAGTCTGCAAATTCACCAAAATACAGCTTCAATGAGTTGAGATGAAGCTAAAGCTAAAGCTAGCGTGCTGCTGCTTCCTGGTTGCTTCAGCAGAGAGCTAGCTTTAGCTCTGGGCTTCATCGAGCGGGGTTTTACCAGAATTAAGAGCTTTTTGGAACTTTAATAATAACACTCTTTTAAAACAAAGGCTAAAGGAAAAGAGTCGAAGTCTGTGTCCACACAGATCTGGAGCTCCTCAAAAACACAGTTTCCTCAATAATAAGTTCAGAAGTGGGCGCGGCGGCTGGTTCTCAAGTGTTTTTCCTCCTTCGGTGTTTATGTTCTCACCACCAGTTTCAATTATTTCAACTTTTGAGAAATCATGTTTTACTTCTACCGTACAAATACCCCCGAGCCCCGGCTACTGTTGCTACGGAGAAGAAGTAGAGATGCATCGACTGTTGCTATGGAGAAGAAGTAGAGATGCATCGACTGTTGCTACGGAGACGAAGTAGAGATGCATCGATCACAAGTTTCTTGGCTGATTACGATTTTCTGTCTTAATAAGAACTTTAACTGACAGCAGCATCAACATTTTTATAACTTTTATTTAATGGAAAATTGAAATTCAGTTGTATGTTCATACAAAATATGAACTATTTAAAAAGCTTTAGCTGCTTTACACTTGATAGCTGCTTGACATTGGTCACGTTGGTGACGGTTTATTATTAAGTGTCTGATGAAGTTAATTGTTCCAAATGTTTTCAAGGTTGTTCCTCCAGGTCTTATTTTGAACTTACAGCTTTGTGTCGTCTTCACTCACGCTGAAGAACTTCCACACTGACGACGTGTGTGTGTGTGTGTGTGTGTGTGTGTGTGTGTGTGTGTGTGTGTGTGTGTGACGTTACTGTCGGTGCTGCTGTGAGCTCATCGTGAACAATCATGCAGCACACGATCAATCTGACCAACAATAAATCAGAAGTATGAGACTGATCAGCTGAAAACCAGCCGGTTTCGATCGGTGGTTGATCAATCAGTGTATCTATAAGAAGTGATTCAGAGATGTGAATCAGAGCGTAATGAATTCAAAACGTTAACCCCGGGATTCCACCGGGTGCGTGTGCGCAGCGTTCAGGCTCTAACGTGGTTTTGCTCCGTCCTCTGCACGGCGCCCTATTCCACCGGGAGCGTGTCAGAGGTGGAGCATCTTCATTGTGGGGAAGCCATCCGCCATTTAAGGTCAGTTGCACTCCTACTACAGTAATTACAGCAGCCTAGTCAAAGCTGATAAAGTCCCTTAAGGCTACCGTAATTACAGCAGTAGAGGGGCAACTAAACTGCCCAATTTTGTTAACTTGCTCAGCTTTTGTTGATTTGGTCATTTTCCTTGATTTTTGTGCTTCTACTATGGTTAATTAGGCTACGTAGTTAAATGGTTTCTTTATTCATCTGTTTTAATTGCGTTTATTATTGATATACGACCAGGAGTCTGCACGGGGTGTTTTATTTTGAAAATTGACCGGATTCTCAATGACGACTTCCTGCCCAGCTCGATCTGCTCTGTGCTGCTTGACGCAGCTTCCGTAAAAAAATAGACGAGGTGCCTATCTTTAGCGCAGCGGAGAGGAGAGTCACTTCTGGGACGCTTCTGAAACGCATCATGGCGCCCGGTAGAATCAGATACATTGACTAGAGTGGCCACGATCAGCTCCGGCCGCCGCGTCAGAGCCGGAGTGCAGCGCGCGCACGCACGCCCGGTGGAATTTAAGGGTGAGTCGTTGTAGTTGTAAACAAAACTCAGCGCCATAGTTGCTGAATTCTCTCAAAAGTGACCAACAAATTAAAGGCAAACTGATTTAACCTGCAACATTAATCTGTTAACCGTCCACAGCGCCTTCGACTTAAAGAATCAGATATTTTTTAACGTAGTCGTTCATCTTTAGGAACGATGATTCAACCAGGAGGCTTTCATGTTGATCCCACCAGTAGAAGAGACAGAACTGAGAGTCACCGACGTCGTCTTTGAGAAAAATGAACCAAAGACGCCCAAAATAATTCGTATCACGTTACGAATCATCAAACATATAAAATCACTTTACTCTACCAACTTCTGTCACAATGTTTCTATACAGATATTTACATTTAAACCAGTTCAGAGTGACTGGTTTTTATCAAATTTGAAACTCGATGTTCTTGTCGTCTAACAGGTTTGTTGTTTTTAATGTTTTTTCTATTAACACGACCAGAACAGAGCAGCTGATCCTGACTGATCAGAGAGAGTCAGATCTGAGATTAAACAGCTCAGACACAAGATTCAAGACTACAGAACGAGATAAAAAGTTTACTGAAACACGACAGATGTGAAATAAAGATGTTTAGACCTGAGATCAGGTAAAGTCCTGCTTTATTCCAGCTGGGAGCCAGTCTGGTGATCAGAGAGTAGGACACACAGCACTGGAGGACACCTGGAAACACACACTGAGGAGACCCCAGCTTCACACACACACACACACACACACACACACACACACAATTAATTAATTAGAAAAAGCATATGGAAACGTATTAACTTGAGTCTATATATTGATCACCTGCAGGCTGCGTCTCCGTCCGAACGCCTGGAGGAAACCTTTCTGGAAGAACGAGATCTGTAGGAAGAGAAATGTGTGATATCGTTTAAAGTAGAGCTGCAACGATTAGTCGATTAATTTGATAATCAATGAATCGTTTGACTCGTGTTTTCTGTGAATGTTTCCTGGTTTCTTTCGTCTCTGTGACAGTAAACTGAATATCTTTATGTTGTACATCAGCCACTATTTCTTAACTTTTTATAGATCAAACCAGTTGATTAATTGAGAAAATAATTGATTAATAGATTGTTGCCCTGATTGTTAGTTGATATGATTTGAGCTGATATGGATTAATTACTGAATATTGGTCCAAAACCCAAAAATATTCAGTTTAATAACATTTACGACAAAGAAAAGTATCAAATTCTGACATCTGAGAAGCTGAAAGCAGGAAATGTTTGAGGTTTCTGCTTTAAAAATGATTAAAACTTGATTATCAATAGTTGCCAATTAATTTTCTTCTAATTGATTAATTGTTGCAGCTCTAAAATATAAAAATATAATATTAGAGATTCTCTTGTTTTAGCAGTTTTCAACCAAGTTTCTCTTTCTGACCTCATTTCATTCAGCAGAACAGAGACGTGTTTATGTTACAGAGGATAATAACGCGTGTGTGTGTGTGTGTGTGTGTGTGTGTGTGTGTGAGTCACACAGGGAATGTTTGGAATTCAGACCGACTATCTTGACTGCGTGTCTCTGCTTGGGAAGTGTCGGCACGCAACCACGTATCTGATCCCCACACACACACGAACACACACGCACACACACACACACACACACACACACACACACACACACACACACGAACACACACACACACACACACACACACACACACACGAACACACACACACACACACACACACACACACACACACACACACAGCGCCTCATTTTCTTGTCCTGAACCTGAGACTTTTTTCTGTGACGTTTGTTTTTACGAGTCGGATCCAACGAACTCTCTTAATGTCTCAAACTCTTGTAAATCTCAGAAACACGAGCTGCAGCTACACGTTTTTCATTCAGATTGAAGATTTCGGGTCACCTGTTTACACGGGATGTGATTGAAGACGTTCTGGTGTTTACATGCGTCAACATGTGATGAACACATCAGAGCGATGTGTTACAATGTTCCTACCGGCCACCAGCAGCCCGACAACCAACAAAACTCTGCTCTCTGTCTGGGAGCAGCTGAGATTATCACTACTGGTCCACCTTAAATCAGTCCACCTTAAGTAAAATCAGCAGGTGGCTTAGTGAGGAGTTGTGACATTTATTCACTGACACACACTGCACTGCTGCGTTCACACTCTCTCTACCATCACGTCACCTGATGTTTCCCCACAAACATCCAGAGAGAGACGACCAGATGAAGTGTTTCCATGGTTATTAGGTTATTAATATTTCCCTATTGAACAGATGATCAAAGGTTTAAACCACCTCTCTGAACCTGATTCCTTCCTATCAGGCCTCCTTTAACTGACATGGTTTTTATTCTGATTATTAGTGGAATATCAGGCTCCAGCTGTTTACTGCTACTGACATCAACATCAGCACATCAGGAAACCGGCGGCCATGATGAAGATGAGACGCTAAACAGTATATTAAATCTGCATTAAGGTTGTTTTAGTTGTTTCAAGATCGTATTTAAACTGCATATTAATTCAGATCGTTCATGACTCGTATGACAGCTCTCAACTTGTAAATTTAACTGATGATGAAGGCCACAAATTCTCTTTGATCACTCGTTCGTGCCTCTTAAGAACAAATCTGTTCGCCTCTAGCATGACGTCTGTTGTACCTGTGGTTGACATTTAGTGAAAATGATGTAAGATCTGAAGTTGTGAGGATCATGTTTCCAAGAATTCGCAGCAGATTCGTGGAAAAGATCATGTGTGTGTGTTCAGAGCTGAGATACGACTGAGAAGAAGAAGAAATGTGATTTCTGATGCTGATTACGTCAATTGGGTTCAAAGGGCTTCAGGGTTTTCTGGGACGGTCCTCACAATTACATAAGAACAAACGTGTGTGTGTGTGTGTGTGTGTGTGTGTGTGTGTTTCTTACAGCCATGACCACAGTGATCTCATTGAAGGAGTCCAGAGCAGGAGAGGCCAGAATATCAGAGTAGAGCAGCACCAGCTCTCTGTGAAAACACACACACACACACACACACACACACACACACACACACACACACACACAGTTTACTGAAGGACACATTCACAGGTACGCTGCGTTCAAGTGATTCAGTAAAATGGGATATTTTGTCCTTCACATCGAGCAGGATGTGAATAGTTACAGATATTTATTAAATCTGTTTTCTGCATTTGGTAAGAGCTAAGTTTTTAACCCCATTAGAGCTGCAAAGACGAGTCAATTAATCAATTAGTCAGGAGCGATTCATCGTTACTTTCAAGAAAAAAAAAACCAAACATTGTCTGGTTTCAGCTCCATAAACGTGAAGAGTTGGACTCTCACCTCACCTAAACAATTAGTTCATTAATCAAGAAAATAATCTGCAGATTAATTGATAATGATAATAATCATCAGTCCCAGCAGAACGCCGGCGTCCTGTCCACTGTGTAAAGGTTAAGTGAAGGGTTGCACACAAAACCAATAACACAATCTCAGCTGTCAATCAACATGTCAATAACCTCAGTCCCCCTGGTGAGTAGGTACGTGTGGCTGCTTGAGCTTCTTCTGAGTGAGGAAACAGGGAGTAAAGAGGTCACTCACTGGTTGGTTATTTATATTCTAGCTGTTAAACAGCTCAGTGAGATGACGGAGGAACGATGAGAAAAACAGCAATTTCTGCTTGATAAATGAGTTAAACAATGAATCCATAATCAAAATAGTTGCCAGTTTATTAATTGTTGCACCGTTAAATGAATCCATGTGACTAGAATGTTTAAAGTTTATTACTGTGACTTGTAATAAACTGTTAAAGGGGACATATTCTGCTTTTTGTAGTTTTCTGTTATTTATATCCTGTTCTGATGTTAAACATGGTCAAAGTTCCAAAACTTGAGGTGAACGTATGTAGAAATGTTGCCTGCAAGTCAAAATTCAGGACTTCAACCTGCCCTGAACACTTTATTTGTGACGTATTTTCTACCTGAGCTGACGTCAACTCATCACACATGCTCACAAACAGCTGTCCGTTCAGTAGCCTTGGTTGCTAAGGTGGTTGCTAAGGTGTTTCCATGTGTTGTTCAGCTCCAACATGTACGGATGGATTTGAGAAGTTGACATTTGGAGTAAAGAAGGAGAAAAAGAAGTGAAATCCTGCTACTATAGTTTGTTTACGTAGCCTCCGGAGCCGGAGGAAGCTTCCTGAAAGCTGACCAATCAGAACAGAGTGGGCTCATCAGGAGGCGGGGCCTTAAAGAGACAGGAGCTAAAACGGCCTGTTTCAGACAGAGGCTGAACTGAGGGGCTGCATAAAGGACCAGTAGAAGATAAATAAGGAGTTTTTAACTGGAAATCATGCAAAGATATTCCAGTAGAGCCCCAGAATATAAATATAGAGCTGGAAACGCGCAGGATATTTCCCCTTTATGAGCTGTTGAGTGTCGTTCACCTGCAGGTCTTGATCTGTTTGCTCCTCGGCTCCTCGTCTTCCTCCTGCAGACTCAGAGTGACGCAGCAAAGCTTCTTCAGGTTTGGTAGTCCGAGGAAAAACAACGACTGCTGAGCTCCTCCAACCATCCTGCACACACAAACACACAACTCACACTTACTGATGATCAACACGAGGAACGGAGCACGTTTATAATCATGATGGGATTTTAGTTCAGCAGTTTGTTAAATAATATCTCTGGTGCTAAAATTATAATTAAGTTAATTGATTTAGCTGTCAAGTGTTATAACATATACCAAACACTTGCTCATTACAAACATCTTACATATAAGGATTATTATCATTATTTTGAAGATTGTATTTATCTGGTCTTTACCTGCACATCCTGTTGTTATGTTTTATTTCCATTTTTATTTAGTTACTGATTTGGAACATGTTGCTTGTTTCAATGATTTGCTTAAATGATCTGTGCCTACAATGAAAAGTATCAATATATTTTATAAACTTGATGAAAACTTTAAAAAAAAAAGAGGATTAGTGGTGAGTAGTCAATTAATCCATCTGTCGATCAGCATAAAATAAATCAGCCACACTTTTAATAATCAATTAATCATGAAAGTAATTTATCAAGCAAATATACCAAACATTCTCTCGCTTCAGCTTTTTTAATGCGTTTGTTTTATATCATTATAAACTGAATATCTTTAGGATCTCTGGGAAACATATATACTAAATATATATACGAATATAATTGATGGTGAACATAGTAATTAGGTGCATCCCAAAAAATGACTACTTTGATACCATTGTCAAGTTTTTTTTTCCCTTTTTGTCAGTCAAAATAATTAGGCTAATTTTAACAAATCATTTTGAGCTCCAGTAACTTCTGACACCTTACTGCCCTCATAAACTTACAAAGTCCATCCATAATTTAAGAATTAGTTAATTGAAATCCTAATTCACCTCTTTCTATCTTATTCACTTAGAACCGAGCAGGTTAGCTTATTAGCTTAGCTGTTAGCTAAAACAAGCTGTTAGCTAAAACAAGCTGTTAGCTAAAATAAGCTGTTAGCCTAAATCCGTTTCTTTCCTGTTTTTCCATTAACATGAGTCGCCGAACTTTTTACAGTTACACTGGACAGCAATAGTAATTATAGATATATGAGTAAAATCTCGATTTCGCGATAATTAATCTAATAACGTGAAAAGAAAATGTCTTTAAAATAGTTTTAAGACGATAAGATATACTCCTAGCCAAAGATGGTTGGCGACAGCGACATAATGAGGTCTCACTCTGCCTCCTATTATTACACGATCAAAACAGTCATGTCCTCTGTGTTTCTTCTGGGAATTTGGGGACCTAAAAGCAATTAAAAATGTATAATTTAACGTGAGACATAAATTGTTTTTTGGAGGGCAAATACCATTTTTTGGATTCTTGCCATTATATTTGTCTCTTATCAGTCCCAAAAAATAAAGAAATGCATACAAATAAATTTCAGAATCAGTCTGTTTATTAGCCAAGTATGCAAGCATACAAAGAATTTGTCTTAACACAGAAGAATAAAAAACCGTACAAACGTAAGGTAATAATAATAAGGAAATTAACAAATTAATGTTAAAATTAATTAAAAATAAATATTTACCGAATGGAATAATAATAGCTTTGAAATGGGATATAAAACTTGAAATTAAATATTGACGGGAAACTGTGCGACGGACAAGAAAAGAAGTATATGAAAAATATGAATGTGACATGTGCAATAAAACAATTAAGTTACGTAACAGTGGAGGCTGAATGCAACAAAGTGTGAAGTCCAGTTTGATGAAAGACTTTTAGACTATTATGTAGTGATACTGTGGAATGAGTAACTGTTGTTAAACGTGTAAAAAATATAAATATATCGCAGAACAGCTGAGTTGCACGAGTATATAACCGCAATCATTTTGAGTTTTTATGTTTCACAATATAAACGGCAGTTAAAAATCTACAGCTACAATTAATATTTAATGTTTTGGATGTTTATCAAACATGTCTTCTACCATCCTGGTCATTGAAACTTGATCTAAGACACTGCCTGGGTGTTATTTAGATTTTACAGCTGAGGTGACTTTTTTTCAACTCTGGAGTGATTGAATGTTTTAATAGACAATCTTTGAGTTGGAGTAGGTGGTTTTTCCCGCCAGAGAGACTTAATCTACACCGATTTATCTCTCTGTTTAACAGGTTTTACACATCAGCTGGGTGTTGGGAGTCTCCTAGGATCTCCGGCTGCCCGCTGAAAGACACAAAGCGAGAAAGAAAAACTCTCATTTCGTGACAAACCTGCTTCCTCCCGCCGCTTGCGTGAGAAGCGAGTTTCCTTGACAGCCGTTGAACTGGTGTGAACTTTAGCCTCGTCCTCGCCCACAGCTCACTGATGACTGACAGCGACAGGAGCCAATCACAGAGCCCCACAGTCAAAGGTGGGGAAGAAAGCGACCAATAGCAGCGCTAGAAGTCCAGTGGGGGCGTTCCTATGATTCCCACTGACCGTACGAGGAACTTTGACGCTACGTGAAGCAGCGAGGAAAAAAATACAACCGCACCGGAAACCAGAAAGTAGCTTTTCAAAATACAATTATAAAATCTGTCACGAAAAAAAAACTAAAAAAAAAGTCTTTTAGAGATTAAACAATCACAATATTTATATATAAAAAAAATGCACGAGTAGTTTTATAAACATATTAAGTATGAGTCAAAATGTAAATGTTAAATATTTAATGGTTTGTTCTTAAATTTTCAATGTTTGAATGTAAGAAACTAAATTAAATTAATTTGCTGTGTGGTTCACCTGAGTCTTTGTTCACCTGCAGGTGGATCATTGGGGTAAACTGGAGCACCTGAGGGCCTCAGTGTGTCTCCAGGTTATTTCAGCCTGGCTGCTGCAGCTCTGCCTTCTTCCCCACAGGCGCCTTTTTGATTTGGTTATGTTGCTTTAGTTCTTTGTTTTTGCTTTCATGCACCGCCGTACAACACGCACACACATCTTCCACTCATGGACATTACACTACAGATTACACTGACATCGACACCCCATATTATAAATATTTAGTTAATTTGTTTAATTTGATTTAATAAATTATCTTTTGTTAACTCTTAACACCTTTTTTTAATCCATTGTTGTTTTATTTTTCCTCTGTTGGTAAAACTCAAAACCTCTTCTGTATATTATATGTTTGTATTATATAACATTTATTGTTTATTATAAATATATAATTGTACATTTTATACTTTGTATGGCCTCTCGTGAAGAGAGTTGTGTTTTACAAGTTTCATCTCTTAAATGGACAATAAAAACGTTTCATATCGATAGAACGTTTCTGGAACATGAAGTCATGTTCTATCTTTACATTTAATTCACAAATTGATCTGTGATTTGAGCCAGGTATCTTTATAGGATAGACTCACAATTTAATACAACAGTCAGGTGGCAACATGAACATTGAAACAGGTTTTGCTTGCTGTAGTTATTCCTGCTCTTCCTAACATGCTTCCAATGTCGGTGATAACAGACAAAACCCACAGTCTGAGTTTTGTACAAAAAAAAAAAAATCAAACATATATCTTATTTGAGGCTTCAGCAGATTGAATGAGTCAAATCAAATGGATATCTTCTAATGGTACGGCCTTCGTTACAGGAATCTAACATTGTCCCACAGTTTTCCTCATTTACTCCGTCAGGATGTAAACGGACTGTCCTTCACATTCTGTGGTGAAAGATAAGAGACGTTGAAACATACTGACAGTGTTGAGCCTCCTGCTGTCAGTCAGAGAGTTTTTTCCTAAGAACAACGTTACCATCAGAGTCTCGTGAGCTGAAGCAGCATGTAGCTCTTCACTAGATACAACCATATAATATCTACAATAAATTAACTTTCAAGGCCCAGAGGTGGTAACAGTGACATTTCTGCTGAGGGTTAATTCAATAGTAGGAAACGTATTCTTTTATTTTAGTATAAAAGTCCCTCTTTGTGTTTCCCTGTTGAGCTGCGGTGGTAGTATAGCAGCAAAAAGGGGGAAATTTATATCAAAAGACTGTAACGTTGAAAGATATCTACTTGATTTGACTCATTTGGATGCTGAAGCTGCATATTAGCTTTATATAAACACAAAAAGAGGACTGTGGAATTTGTCCCCAATCACTTACATTGGAAGTGCATTATGAAGGAGTATTTTAATGTTCAGTATGAATAGGAAGAAAATGTTCAATGCTTATTTTCTATAGTTTTAAGACAGACAAAAGTGTGAACTATCCTTTAAGAAAAACAGGTGTTTATGATTATACATAAGAGGGACTAAATCTACAATGGATTTATTGATTTTTAAAATCATAACAGCATGTTTCATTCGGTTTAAATGTAGTAGTTTAGAGGAAAAAATCACTATTTGGTGGAGCTGTTAACAACTCATAGACATGTGAAATGTGACCCTGCTTTTTGTAAGACGTCATGTGTTGTATTTTAAAAGCTTGTTATATCATCCATTGTGTCAAATCTTCATCTGAAAAGTAACTAAAGCTGTCAAATAAATGTAGTGGAGTAGAAAGTACAATATTTCCCTCTGAAATGTAGAAAGTAGCATCACATGGAAATACTCAAGTAAAGTACAGTGTTGGAAACATTTCCCCATGTAGTGACGAATTATATTTGGCATACTGAAATGAATAAGTAAATAATAAATTTACATTGCCACATATAAATCGACCACTTTATTTTGAAGCACAAACCGGATGCCGCGTGTCATATTGTGTCCGTCTTGACGTCTCTGAGCTCACAGCTGAAACTCTCCGCGGACTCTGCTGTTGAGTAAACTGGGTTAAATGTCGGAGTGTTTGTGCGGAGTCACGGTCCACAGTTAACTTCCCTCAGCGGCTCCTCAGGGTTTAAACTGGCCGAGCTTTCAGACACTCAAATGGGTGAAACGGAGGAGAGGAGCCCCGATGGAGTCAGATATTACAGACTGTCAGAGGTGGAGGAGCAGAACACCTTCAAATCAACGTGGATCATCATCCACAACAAAGTCTACGATGTCACCAAGTTTCTAGAAGAGGTGAGGAAGACATTTCTGTCAACAGCCGACATAAAACTACATGTGGAAATCAACCAGAACAGGAAATAAACCACTCTGGGTGGTCAGACCCCACAGACAGACACGTCTGGTTCCCTTTTTAAACAGAAAAGCACCTGAAAATCATAGCTGGAGAAGTGTCTCTTGCAAAATGTGTCTTTTATTCTGACTGCAGTCTGGTGGTACATGTGTCTTATTTTGAAGTCTGGTGGTAAATGTGTCTTATTTTGATTGAAGACTGGTGGTAAATGTGTCTTATTTTGATTGAAGACTGGTGGTAAATGTGTCTTATTTTGAAGTCTGGTGGTAAATGTGTCTTATTTTGACAGTCTGGTGGTAAATTGCTGGTTGCTCTGCTCATTTGTGTATCACAGGAGCGTCAGAAAGGCTTGCAGGGGAAGCTAAGTTAAATGAAAAGTTAAACATCAAAGCCAATATTAAGGATATCCAATAATCAATCCGTATTAGCTAATAATTAGCTACAACAAAATGTAAATGTATTCATTGTTTTTTATTGCCAGGGAGCGAACAGATTGTAACGTAACTTAAAAAACGAGACCTTCTCTGACTTTTTTGTTTGCCTTTAACAGCCTGCGGACTGATTTCTATGTGAAGGACTCGGGCCAGATTTTCCGAGAAAATCCAACGGATGTGACGTTTTTCTCGCTCCAGAGTGCCGTACCTCTCTCTCGCTAACAAACGACCAGCTCTCACCTGACAAAAAAACGTGCTAACTTACCCAACTAGTTGCTCCCTGGCCACGGCTTGCGGTTGGCGGGTTGGTTTGGGTTCAAGTGGTTGATTAACGCAGATCTTTGCGGACTGGTTTTCGTAACAAGTCAAGTGGTTGCAGGTATTAAAAACTGACTGACTGGGAGCAAGAGATGTTTTGGTCAGTGCGAAACACAACGTTACATATCTTTTATGTTGTTATAAGAAGTACAAGCGAGGAAAAAGACGTCACCTGCAACAGTCTCGCGAGCAACAGGAAGCTCACTGAGCTCACTTAACGACCGAAGGAACTTCTGAAACTTACATATAGAACCTTTAACCGTTAACAGGATATTTATGAGACATTTACAGACCAAACAAGATATTGATGAACTGAGCAGATTAATCAATAATGAAAACAATCGTTTGTTGCAGCCGCAGACTTCAGATGTGGTTTCAAGAAATAAATATGAGCACATAATAATGTAAAAAAACTGGACACTTGTTTTAAATACTGAGGGACACATCACACGATCACAGAGTAATTATGTTATGATGTCAGAAAACCATTAAAATGCATTTTATAATTAATGAGAAAACAATACACGTAAATTAATTCCATAAATTTCCTTTTCTGTCTTTTGTAATTAATCAACAGAGTCGAGGCTGAAGTACCAACTGGGCAAATATGCATCACTAAAGCTGATATGATGAGAGCATTAACTCTAATTATCCTAAATTAATTTGTCTTTAATCACATCGTCAGTGCTCCTGCCTTTAAAACAGGCAGTCACAGTGTCGCTGCTGTATCACGGTTCACTCAGTTTTCAGCGGTCAGGTTACTTGACTCATTCTGTAGCTCAGTTTACACAAGGATCCTCTTATTGTTGATGACGGACGACACATCTGAAGCTGTAACGACATTGTCAGAAACCGCAGATCTTGTTTTAAAATGTTTGGTGTCAGTTTTGGAGGAGTTTGGAGCTCACAGATTCAGATATTTTATAGCAGCTGTCAAGCAGTTGAACAGAGTTTAATGGTTCACTTGAGGACACGCTGAAGGCCAGAACAAACACACAGCTGTTCTTAAAGCTCTGGCCAAGTACTGCAGGCTGTAGTGAATCATTACATGACAATGATGAAGTTGAATCTGTATAACTCAACAATCTGCTCCTACGCACCCAGAAACACTGCAATGATTCATCTGAACAGACGTGTCACAAGTTTCCATTAGTGGTGCAAATTTCAGCTGAATTTCCAGGAAAAAAGTGTTTGTTTCCACCCGCTGCTGTTGTGTTAGCAGATAAAAAAGCAGGTGGCGCTAATTCTCCAGTCGATGCCGTTAAACCGTTGCAGAAGAAGAGGACACAACAAGATGACGTCATTAAAGGAGCGACAGTCAAAGCCAAGCAGGAAGCTCCGGGTCTGTAACGGCCAGCAGGGGGCGACTCCACCGGCTGCACAAAGAAGTCTATGAGGAAATGACCCTACTTCCTGTTGATTTATCACCTCAGTAAACACTTTCCTGATGAGTTTATGGTCTCAATCACTAGTTTCAAGTCTTCTTCAATACAGTATGATGTCCATTTAGTAAATTATGGTCCAATTTAGAGTAAAATAGACGATAAAGTAGAAAAGAAGTGCTGCAGTTGGACCCTGGGGAGCTCCTCCATGCTCTGGTCCAAATATGGTCACTTCTGGCTCCAAAAAACCAAGATGGCGACGGTCAAAATGCCAAACTCGATACGTCCATTATTTTTATACAGTCTGTGGTCAAAGCTGAAACGATGGAAAACATGATGGAAATATGACGTTTCTGTTAGTTTCATGTATTGATGTGAGGAAGGTTACAGTCTCCTCATCATCGCTCCACACAGATCTGATGTTTTCAGCTCTTCGGTTGAAAAGTAAAACAATGTGGGGTTGTTGAGATAGAAAGAAGTGAGGTTAGCAGATCTCTGCTGCAACAAAACAATTCAATTACTTTTATTTCAGTTATTTTCTTGATTAATCAATTAGTTGTTTGGTCTATAAAATGTCAGAAAATGGTGAAAAAGTAAGAATTTTTAATATATTTTATCTTTAAAAATGACTCAAAACAATTAATCAATTATCAAAGTAGTTGGCGATAAATAGAAATATTCATAAATTGTTGTGTCATTTAAAAGTATCACTATACAGGAAGTGAATTTACATGAAGCCAAACTAAGTTTTGACAAGCAGAAAGTCACTGTTATCATGTCCCTGCTGAACCTTCACGGTCCTGATAACTGAGTCACTGTGTGTGTGTGTGTGTGTGTGTGTGTGTGTGTGTGTGTGTGTGTGTGTGTGTGTGTGTGTGTGTGTTTGTTTGTTTGTTTGTTTTTGGTCTCAGCACCCTGGAGGAGAGGAGGTGCTGAGGGAGCAGGCGGGAGGAAATGCCACCGAGAGCTTCGAGGATGTCGGACACTCGACCGACGCCAGAGAGATGGCCAGCGACATGGTGATAGGAGAGCTGCACCCGGTCAGTCTGTGTGTGTGCTGGTATATTTAAAGAGGACATATTCTGCACATTTCCAGCTCTATATTTATATTCTGTGGCTGTACTGGAATGTCTTTGCATGATTTCCAGTTAAAAACTCCTTATTTATCTTCTACTGGTCCTTTATGCAGCCCCTCAGTTCAGCCTCTGTCTGAAACAGGCCGTTTTAGCTCCTGTCTCTTTAAGGCCCCGCCTCCTGATGAGCCCACTCTGTTCTGATTGGTCAGCTTTCAGGAAGCTTCCTCCGGCTCCGGAGGCTACGTAAACAAACTATAGTAGCAGGATTTCACTTCTTCTTCTCCTTCTTTACTCCAAATGTCAACTTCTCAAATCCATCCGTACATGTTGGAGCTGAATCACATCTGAAATATGGAAACACCTCAGCAACCACCTTAGCAACCACCTTAGCAACCAAGGCTACAGAACAGACGGCCATTTATGGGCTCGCGTGACAATCCGACATCAGCTTTAACCATGTTTAACATCCGACATCAGAACAGGATATAAATAACAGAAAACCACAAAAAGCAGAATATGTCCCCTTTTAAGAACTTTTAAACTCCTATTCATGTGTCTTCTTATATCTCCATCTGTTGCCTTTATATGTCTTATATAAAGCATTTTAAATTGCCATATTAATGAAACACCTAGCATGTGAGATCCCTATAATTTGGTTATTAAAGAGCTGTGGTATATGTATGAAATATGTATCGATGATGATATTTTTGCTTGATTTTCAACAATAACATTAATTAGAAATGTAATTATTAGGCGTTTAGTTGAGCGGTTATTTCAGGAACTCTTGGCTCTCCTCTCTCAATCAAAACTGATTAAATGTGACAAAGTATAGAATTATTAATATCAATTTTAATTTAGTTTTGATGAATGCAGCTGAAAGTTTAATATGCAGCATATAACCGAACTGTCTGTGTGTCTGCAGGACGACATCGATAAGATCAGCAAACCGGAGGTGAGTGAAGCCGTTTCCTTTAAGGATAAAATCAACGGCGTTAAAACCAGCTGTAGTTTATATTCTTTACATCTCTTTACTTTATCTTTGTGTCAAGAGTCTGATGATGTCTGTTGTGTTTGTGTTTTTACAGGAAACACTGTTGACCACTGTGAAGGAGGAGTCCAGGTACACACACACACACACACACACACACACACACACACACACACACACACAGACACACACACACACACACACACACTCACACACACATGCACGCTCAAAAGGAAAAGAATCAAACTGTGGTGAATCTCTTGCTAGTTAGATAGAAATAAAAAGAGATAAGTTAGGTTAGGTAGTTAATATTTAACTAGCTTTTGTTGTTCTCTCCTGGAATTGGTGGTTAATTAGTTAACTAGCTGTCTCTCTTGCAGCTGGTCTAACTGGTTTAGTTGGTTAGTTAACTAGCTGTCTCTCTTGCAGCTGGTCTAACTGGTTTAGTTGGTTAGTTAACTGGCTGTCTGTCTCTCTTGCAGCTGGTCTAACTGGTTTAGTTGGTTAGTTAACTGGCTGTCTCTCTTGCAGCTGGTCTAACTGGTTTAGTTGGTTAGTTAACTAGCTGTCTCTCTTTCAGCTGGTCTAACTGGTTTAGTTGGTTAGTTAACTAGCTGTCTGTCTCTCTTGCAGCTGGTCTAACTGGTTTAGTTGGTTAGTTAACTAGCTGTCTGTCTTACAGCTGGACTAACTGGTTTAGTTGGTTAGTTAACTAGCTGTCTCTCTTGCAGCTGGTGCCCTAACTGGTTTAGTTGGTTAGTTAACTAGCTGTCTGTCTTACAGCTGGTCTAACTGGTTTAGTTGGTTAGTTAACTAGCTGTCTCTCTTGCAGCTGGTCTAACTGGTTTAGTTGGTTAGTTAACTAGCTGTCTCTCTTGCAGCTGGTCTAACTGGTTTAGTTGGTTAGTTAACTAGCTGTCTGTCTTACAGCTGGACTAACTGGTTTAGTTGGTTAGTTAACTAGCTGTCTCTCTTGCAGCTGGTCTAACTGGTTTAGTTGGTTAGTTAACTAGCTGTCTCTCTTGTAGCTGGTCTAACTGGTTTAGTTGGTTAGTTAACTAGCTGTCTGTCTTACAGCTTCTGGTCTAACTGGTTTAGTTGGTTAGTTAACTAGCTGTCTCTCTTGCAGCTGGTCTAACTGGTTTAGTTGGTTAGTTAACTAGCTGTCTCTCTTGCAGCTGGTCTAACTGGTTTAGTTGGTTAGTTAACTAGCTGTCTTTCTCTCTTACAGCTTTTGGTCTAACTGGTTGATTCCCGCTCTGGCAGCCGTCATTGTCACGCTGATGTACCGCATGTACACCACAGACAGCGAGTGACATCATCAGCGTCGATCATGCCGCTTTGATATCACCAACGTACACGACAGTCAAATCCCCGAAGTTCTGATTGACAGCTGCAGCAGCCAATGGCAGCGTGTGGATGCTGTGGCTCCTCCCAGCGTAGAGCGGCGGACCGTCGAGGATCTGATCAGTGGATTAAAAACATTCTCGGAGGGAAACTTCTGTTCTAGGATCAATAACTCTACGCTGCCTCTTGCCTGTCACAGTACTACAATACCCAAGATTGATTTCATGCTCTTTAAACAACCGATCATGTGGTATTATGCTAATGAAGTCATTTACCTTGTTGAATTTACCAGATTTTATAAAATCTTTATCATTTGAAATCTTGTAGAAATGCAGTGGGTGTATAATTTGTTGTATCTTTTTATATCTTTGTAACTGAATGTAACACAATATAAATATGTAATCAGCAGCTAATCATGATGTCATCACACTGCAGTCATGTGACTTTGCTCAGATCTATTGTTAATATGCAGAAGATCATAACATGCAATACTGAATTATTTTATATTTGTATTGATTGAGGTCATTGACGTGAATATGAATGAAGTACAATCCTGAGTCTTCAAGAAGAATCTGACCAAATCCAATTTCTTTTATTTAAGGCTCGTCTGCTGCACAGAAATAATTACAAAATGCTAAAATCCAACTGTTAACATTTCTACTTTTTAAACTGTAAGAAGCTGCAGTTATTTCTTACAGAGAATGTATGAAGTCTTTAACAACCTGGATCGGTTTTGCCATAAACCAGCTGGTGCCTTTGCCTAAATATAACTTTTATTGTTCGCCTTCTTTTAGATTTTGCTTTTGATGGTTTGGTTAAAGATTAGATTTGTTCAAAAATGTGGTGGTCCTTGCAGTAAAGCTGTTTCTAGCAAAGACAACCAACCTGTGAAAATATCTGTCTGGTTGTAAAATTTTACTATAAAGCACAACCACAAAGACCTTCCTATTATTGATTCTGATTAGAAGCTGATCACTGCACAGCCTGTCCGAAGCTCCAAACATCAACTTTCAAAAGCAGCAAAGGTTCTTTCAACACATTGGGCCTCATGCAAAAACAATTTTGCATTCTTTCTTACTCTGCACACACCGATGAACTGGAGCTTATAGCATCAAGCTAGCTGCTTGTAGTTAGCCTCACGGTTAAATAACGGAGAAACAAAACACTTTGTTCAAAATTGTCCCATAACGACGCTGTGAGAAAAAGAAAACATTTAATTTCAGTGGTCATTCTTAATTAATTTCAGAAACAGAGCTACAAACATACAGGTACGCTACGGATTCTCTACGCTGCTGCTAATTAGCATCATCATTAGCGAAGATTAGCACAAAACACTCAGGTAGCAGTTTCTCATTTTAAATGTCATTTTCACCAGTTAAAACGATAAACGCTGCCAGTGGCGGGTTATACCAGCTGTCACTTAGTAACGTTAGTTCTGTGAGTAACTTGATGACAAGTTAAATTTACATTGAATGACAGACTTTGGCTAATATGAGGCGTCTATGTTTGCTGGTTTTCATGAACATCTGTATTATTAAGTGCCAAGTTGGATAAACATGGGAGCTTTCAGAACAATCCCAGTTTCCTAGTTGTAATTAAGATTTGGAGATTGATGTGAACACTATTAACACGACAAGAACTCGTTATTACGGTAACTCAGATGTGACTTAAACGTGGTCCATTGTGGAAATACTGGAGTTAAATGAGCAAAGATGTTCTTGTTATAAGCAGACAGTCAACACTAATGCGATCACAAAAAAAACCCTCAGAAGATGTAAACCGCTGCCAGCTAACGAGGTTTTCACTGAGAAGCCTGTGTGACCTTCAGGCGAGTCAACGTCCAACTAACAACTAGGAAACTGATTGTTCTGAAAGGTTCCTTGAAAGTCAAGTTAATACGGACTTTCAACCAAAGTCTGAAATTCAAGGAGATTAAACCCACATTTTCCCTGAAGCCTAAGTGAACAGAATCAGATGACTTGTTGTGTCCAATCAACAGTCAAACACAAAGAAAATGCGTGAGAAGCTGCTACCAGAGAATTTTTGGGATTTTTTGCTGAAAAAAATCACTTCAGAGTTGTTGCCAATTAATTTTCTGCTGATTGACTGAACAGTGCTACTATGTATAGTGCGATCATTCGACCGTCTTGAGTTGTACACATGAGAATCTTTCACATCTTCAACATAAATAACAGAAAACTGGAAGTAAATTGATTTTACACATGCAGGAGCTTCTGTGAGATCAGGGTCCATAAATGAAGAATTTCAGTCACATAATGTATCATCTTTAACTTCTTTTTGCAAAACATTCGACAGATCTTAAATGTTTTTTGAAACACAGAGGGTACAAAATGTTATTTTTCGGTTACAACCTTTTTCATATTCAGATTATTTAGAAATAAACCTGTTGGTGCCTTCAAGTGCAGTTTGACGACAAACTTCTTCAGTTGTGAATGAGATCTTGAAGTCATGATGGCGTCAAGAACATAAAGAAACACTCAGTATCACAGTACAGCTTCATGTTTTTGCAATAAAACAATTCAGTTGAAGAACGTCTATGAATGTTTTTGTCTTTTTTTGTCTGACTGTTTGCAGATGTTCATGTTTACCTTGATTTGACACAACATCAGTCTGATAAATATTTGTTTATATTCGTCTTTATCAGAAAAACAATAAAAGAGCCAAGACATGAAATGAGGAAATGTATTCCTCTAATGTACAAAAAATGTAAAGTTTGTCCTGAGGGTGGCGCTGGAGGAAAGGTCATAGGGTCATCAAGATAAAAAATTATAATTAAAACTTCATCCACAAGACAGTTTTTCTGTAATTACTGTCAAATAATGTTTATATAAAGTAATGATTATTAAAATTATGTTTTTGTAAACTATTATCACATGATCTTATTTTTTTGTACAGTATAAAACCAACATTTACCAGGGATCTACTGTAAATAGATTGGATAATCACATAAAATAAAAGCTTAAAGCTCTCAAGATACCATTAATGGGTGTTAAAGGAGGGTAATTTGAATGTAATTTTACATAATTTCTCTGTGTTTTACATCCAGAAATCTGTACTTTGATGGGGAGATCTTGTGGATGGATTGAATAATCCTATGAATTTACCAAAGATTACTGTATGAAAACAAGAGTCTTCATTTAAATTAGGTAATTTTAAGGTAGTTCTGCAATCTTTTTCATTTTTTGTGCAGATTTATATATTTGTTTAACATTCTAGCAATGTTTTATAATGAGATTTTCTTTTTATTTTATAATGGTTGGGCTGTAAAAATGTAGACAATGTCCAAAGTAAACATCTGTATTTTTAAAATAAATCTCTGTAGAATAATTAGAGGTTTTTTACTGTTATTTGACGGTAAGTGTTTGGCAACTTTTGCTGCCAGACTTTTTACCTTTTTTTTATGATTTTTTTTTTTTTACACTGTACTTACTGTTCACTTTTTGTATCTGCATATAGATTTAATTTAATTTGGATATATGGATAGTTTTCCCCATTTTTATATTTGTATTCTTGCTTGTTCTTTCCTTTTTGTACCTGCTGCTGTAATTTCACTATAAAACACGTTAGTCAGACAAAACAAAACATTGGATGACATCATGTTGGACTCGAGGAAGTTATGACGGGTATTTGTCACCAGTTTCTGTTAAGATAAGATCAACTTTATTTTTCCCAGATGGGAAATTTGTGTGTGGCTCAAGTTTTGCGTATAGAAAAATACAGATAACTTCCATATGAATATGACAGCGAACAAACATTACACTAATATACAACTAGTAGAGTTTACATTATTCCTACATTGATTAAACAGGTCAGTGAAGTGGTAGAGCATATTTACAAGAATTAAGACAATAAAAAAAGGTGAAAACTAGACGTGCAAAACAGGCAAATAAAATAAATTAGAATCCAATTAAATAAAACAAGTTAAACAGTATGAAACCACACTGCACTGGGTTCACTGTCTACTCTAAAAATAAACAACTGTACAGGTTATTTGTTCAACAGTCTTATTATTAAATAAATATTAAGATAAGTAAATACATTATAAGCAACAGATTAATCAATAATGAAAATAATCGTTAGTTGCAGCCTTAATCTGAAATATTCATTCTTCAAGCTCAACTGTCAACATTCAGAAACATTATTATAAAGGTTAAATGTTTGTTCTGGTGGTGAATTTAATACACTGCTGAAATCTCATTTTATGATATAAAAAAAAAAAACACCTTGTCAGAGTTGATGTGTGGTGATTTGTTGTGAGGAATCATGTTGGATGAATGTGAAGAACAGAAACAGACTGACAGCGACACCTGGTGGATTTACAAGAGAACAACTTCAAACACAAAATCTAAATTTCTTCTTGTCACATGTTGATGCTGTTTTCTGTTTTTTTATTTGGTTTGTTTTCAGTTTGGTGTATATTTTAGTGAGTAATTCCTATTGTTTTCTATAAAACTAAACTCAAAAAAGAATCAGTAAAGAATAAAATGAAGGACGTATAGTTTCTCCTGCTGGACGTGTTTTCTGGATTTAAATATTAAAGGACGAGTTCACAGTTTTTCAGGAGCCCAAATGAACATTAAAGCTGTTTTTTCTTGCTGTAATCATTCCTCCTGTTCATACTGACCATTAGAAGATCCCTTCATAATGACCTTACAATGGAAGTGATGGAGGACAAAATGTATTTAAAAGTTTATCTGAAGCTAATATGAAGCTTCAGCGTCCAAATGAGTCAAATCAAGTAGATATCTTTCAACGTTACAGTCTTTTTAGTGCCAAAGTCCCTCTTTTTGTTACTATACTTCCACCTGCAGCTCAACAGGGAAACACTGTCTGAGGAAACACAAAGAGGGAATTTGATGCTAAAAAGACTGTAAATGTGTCAGATATCCACTTGATATGACTAACTCAGACTGCTGAAGCTGAATAGAAGCTTCACACAGAGTTTTAAATGACTGTGTGGACACACTGTGGATTTTATCCTCCATCACTAACATTGAAAGCAAATTTGAAGGGAATCTTTTAATATGATTACAGTGAAGAAAACTTCTTTCACTGCTCATATGGACACCTGACTGCTGGTTTAAAACCTTTTAAATCCTTTAAAAATGAAAATATATGCAGTTTACTGTCATATATGTCAAAGAAAAGCAGCAGATCTTCACATTTCAGGAGCTTGAAACTGAATTTTTGGTTTGCTTGTAAAATGACTCAAATGATTAAGTGATTATTAAAATAGTAAAAAAAAATCACTGGTTAATATTTTACCCAGTTTGGGTCGATATGACACCAGCACAGTACTGGGTTCATGTTAACCAGGAAGTCATTCAAGACAAAGGTTTGTTTGTTTTGATTGGACCCAGTTTTAGTGTTATTTTTTTATTATTATTTAGCCAAACTAAGTAGTTATAATCTGCTCTGCTCCTTTTTTAACTGACATGTTACAGTTTGTTATTGATTATTAATAACTAATAACACATCGTTTTGTACAAGAAACAAAACATTTGGACAGTTTTTAGCTAAAGCTTGTTGTTTGTAACAAACATTATATGATGTTTGTTGTCTTAGTAAATAAAGCAGGATGTTATTGAATTGTTTATTTATTGTCTCAATAAGGGAACTTCTGCTCGGATGAAGAGTGTTTTTCTTTTTTTAAACAGCGTGACGTCAGGATGATGGCGGTGATGACGACACGTGTTTGTTGACGCGTCGCTGTGTGACGCACTTGTTGGACGGCCACGCGGACGGCTGCGTTACATAACAACATCTGTGACCTTTGAACTTCTGTATCCAAATTCAAATAAGTTACATTGTTGTTTTTACTCTTCACAAAACGTGAATTACATCAATAATTACACGTAGAAATGAAACATATAAACTATTTATTTATTTAATGGATTATGTTCAATTATGTTATTAATAAATATGTATACTTATGTGTAAATATATGTGTACTGTATATGAGTGTAAGCAAGATTTTGTTTATAAAGGTAAAATCAATAAAATATCAGTCATAAATTTGCAAAAGGATTAATTACGTAATATTAAAAAATCATGTTTTAAAAAAGAAAAGAAAACAATGACAAGATCCTTTACAACATAATTTGATTTATTTATTACAGTGATTATAAATATTAACTAACTGTATATAAATATCAGGAAAATAATAATACTTGAAATAATACAACAAAGTATATGAAAGTACATCAACATCAGAGTAAAAATTGTACTTTTTAAAAGTTTTTTAGTGTTTTGTTCCTTAAAACTCACAAAATACCTGAAAGTAAAACCTAATTTATTCATTTTTATGTATTTATAATATTATTTATTTATTTGTAGAATAATTTATTTGACTTATTTAATATTTTCAGAGCATAAATGTTGTAAAAATGATATAACACTGTTCTGTGTGTATGTGTGCTGGTTATATGTGTATAACTGTATTATATTATAATGTGATAGAAATATAAAGCTGCAGCTAACTAATATTTTCATTATTTATTCATCTGTTGATTATTTTCTTGATTAATAGTCTTTAAAATATCAGAAAATGGTGAAAAATGTTGATCAGTGTTTCCAAAGTCCAACGTGACGTCATCAAATGTCTCGTTTTGTCCACAACTCAAAGATCTTCAGTTTAGTGTCATAAAGAAACCAGAAAATATTCACATTTGAGAAGCAGGAATCAGAAAATTTAGAGTTTTTTTTCTTTAAAAAATTACTCAAAACATTAATCGATTATCAAAATAGTTGCTGATTAACTTTATAGATGGCAACTAATCAACTGAATAATCATTTAATAGCTGCTCTGGAGCTTTCAATCACATCACAGGAGCTTCATCAGCAGCATGTTGTGGATGTTCAGATTCTCTTTTTGAAAGATTGAACTTTGAACTTCAACATTAGAGTCGACGTGGAGACGCAGGTCGATACGTGTGTTTATATAATAATATATGTCCTGTTTGTTTAAGAATAAAGTTGAATTATTATTATAATTTCCTCCCGTGTGTGTTATATATCATCAGGGATGATATTATTTATCTTTATTATTCATTTGGTAACTTTATTAAACTGCATCATGTCTTCATGTCTTATTATTATTGGATTTACAGTTTTGTGTATGTTTACAAAAATACCATAAAAATTCATTAAACCAATAAAATCTGTATAAAAGCCACAAACTGACTGACTCAGCTTCATCCTGCTGATGTCAACTTTAGTTTTCAGTAAAGTTGCACATTAAACATGTTTTATTGATATAACTGAGCCTCATATAGATATAATATAATGTTCTGATTGATCACTTTAAGTTGTGTTTTATACTGTAGTTTTATTAGATTAAAGTAAATAAACTGATGAGATTGAGCTTAATTTACTGTATAAATGCATTTTTATTTTTAATTATTCATTTTATATGTATTAGTATTATTATTCCAATTATTAATAATGTAATTGTGTTAATATCTTTTATTGTATTAGAATTGGTTTGATTGTCATTATTATTTGTTTTAATCTAATTAAGTTAATTTATTTATATTGTTGTTGTTATTAAACTTTTATTGTTTTTTATGTATTTTTTGTTGTTGTTACTATAAATAATAATCAACTGTATTATTATCATTTATTGTATTATTGTAATTGGTATTTTATGATATAATTTAATTTATTAGTAGTAGTATTTATTAATGGATACCGTTATTACTACTGTTTATTACTGTAGTAGTAGTAGTAGTAGTTATTGTTGTTGTTGTTGTTGTTGTTGTTGTTGTTGTTGTTGTACAGTCTGCTGCTGCACGCAAATAGGTGAAAGTTGACGGTGCGCGTGTTCTTGTGACAGCAGCAGCAGCAGCACGCGCTCTGTTGTCACCGTGATGTTCTGCGTGTGTGTGGGGGGGTGGTGGGGGGGAGGGGGGTCTTTACCTGGACTCCTGACCGGCCTGCAGCCACAGCACTCAGGCCGCGGGGCTGCCGGGCAGACATGTCCCGCTACACCGGGGGAGAGCCGCCCTCCCCGGGGCGACTCACGGGGAACGGCCTGGAGGAAGAGGAGGAGGACGAGGAGGGAGATCTGGACGACGAGGTGGACGCGTCTCGTCTGGAGAGATTCATGAGAGACAGGAGGAGAGCCCGGTCCCTGCCCGCCTACCCGGCGGCGCTCCTGGACGACGACTCCGGGAGTGACGGGAGGAAGCGGGTGAAGTTCGCCGACTCCATGGGGCTGAACCTGGCCAGCGTCAAGCACTTCAGCTCGCTGGAGGAGCCGCAGATCCCGAGCAAAGTCCTGTCCAGGCACAAGAGTTTCCCGCCGCAGCAGCAGGACTCACTGAACGAGCTGTGCCAGAGTTTCAAGACCAGCCTGGACACGGACCGGCTGGTCGCCTGCTTCCCGGAGCCCCGGGACGCGGAGCAGAGAGTCCAGCTGCTCCGCGTCTGCCTGGAGAGGGTCTTCATCACCCAGTTTGACGTGCGGGGGCAGATCCGGGTCTTTACCGGCTGCGCAGACAGAGAGGTCGGAGTGAGGTACACCTTCAACGACTGGCTCACCTACGTGGACTCGCAGGCTCTGTCCGTGGCCGTGGATCAGCCGGGCTTTGTGGGGCAGCGGTACAGCTTCACCGTGTACACGCCGCCCTTCATGGACCCCAGCTCGGCCGTGCACTTCGCCGTTTACGTGAAGAGTGAGGAGGGGGAGTTCTGGGACAACAACGAGGGGCAGAACTACACCCTCAGGTACCACTGCATGCCCAGCAGCACGCCATATGCCAGCGCCGCTTTCCACGCCACCTGACCGGTGCGTGCGTCGTGCGTAAAAGCTCTCCATCTGCGCGTAAAAAGCTCTCCATCTGCCCCGCGTGCTGACAGAAATGCTTTGACATGCAGCTGCTGTTAATAAACACATCATCAGTGCAGTTCTGTGTTCTGTGGTGAGTCTGGCTGAGTTCAGGAAACTTGTTTCACGCTGCAGTTAAAAAGGTCCAAACATCATCCAAAGAAATGACAAAGATGCTCATTATTTCATGTTTCCTTCATTTCTACCTCTGTGTTTTTAAAACCTCTGTTTGGAAGCTCATAAATGTGTTTTTGAAGGACAACAACGCAGCTGAAAGACATTTATGGATATTTTTTTTCTGAATGTCCACTTGGATTGATGGACTCTGTTTCTCCAGACGACACAGAAGAAGAAAAAAAACATAAAACAAGCAGGTTTTGAAATGTGCTCGATCATCATAACTGGTGTCAACAAGCTTGTGGACGTCTTGGACCTGCTGACAGTAACACAAGTGTCTTTGTCTCACTGCTGCTCTTAGACTCCATCTGTTGATAAGAAAAATGATGTTGATGAATTTAAAATAAACAAGTTATTAACAAGACTGGATTCACCTGCTACTGACCCAACTATACATCATACTAGAGCTGACGTCATTAGATGATTAAACTATTGACAGATAATTAATTGCCTTGTTATTTTTTAAGCAGAAATGCCCGAAACTTCATGCTAGCAGCTTCTCACATATGAATATTTGCAGTTTTTTTGTGCAGTTTTTCATGATTGTAAACTCAACATCTTTGCGTTTCTGACAAAACATCTGAATATGTTCACTTCAGGGAATATTGATTCACATTTAAACTGATCAATCAATGGATTATAAAGATAATATTAGCTGGTTGCAGCTTTACAGAACTGCTATGATGTAATAACACAACCTGCCCTTCAGTTCTCTGTGTGCAGTTTGATAAAAACACAACTTTATAACAAATTAACACAATATTAACTAAAACTAATAAAGTCTTTAAACTAGATTTTGACCCAAGATGGGTCTGCTGCTCATTTCTAACCAATCAGAGATGAATTATATTGAGCTAAATGAATAAATATGAATCAGAAAGCTCTTTAACCCCGACATACTGCTCATATTCTGACAGTATCAGCACATATTTAGTCTCTATATCAAACTTCTGCACCACAAAATCTATTTTTCATTCATAAATACCTCATCAGTCATTAATAAATGAGTGATTGATCCATTAATGAAGCTTCAGAGAGCAGAAAGAGTTTATTCTTTATTCTTTTATGGAGAGAAAAACAATCACAGTCACATTATATTATAGTCTCATATTGTCTAAAACAAGAGAATATAACAGCCGTCATGATTTCAATCAATGTTATTGAATTTTAATAATAAATTAACAAATAAACAGTCTCTGTGTGTAAAAAAAAAGAAGAGTATCAGTTTTTTGTATATTCTGCTTTATTTCAGGAAATGTCATAAAATTTCAGGCTGATAAAAAAATGTTTGTTTTTTTGCTGCTCAAATGTACAAATGGATCAAATTTGACCTGAACAGCATGTTAGGGGTTAAATTGTGCAAATTATGTTTTACACTTTTTCTGAGAATTTTCACATAAAAGTTGTAAAGTCAGAGATTTTTTAGATGAAATGTTCCAGGAAGTCTTGAAACTTGTTTGTAATCAAATCACAGTTCACATCAAGTATCAATTAGTTTGATTGGAAAAGTCGCTGCAACTTAAAGGAAATGAAAGGTAACCGCCGTGATGTTCAGTAGGTTCACGCTCCTTTTAAACACTCTGATTGGCTGCTTAGGTACTCGTGATGTCATTCACTCTTAATGATGGTGATAAAGTGTGATGATGATGATGTTGGTGAAGATGAAGGAGAATGTTTGTGTTGTGATTGGAACAGGAGTTTAAAGAGATATCAATCAATAAACGGTTCTCGCAGCAAACAAACAAACAAAGAAACAAATTTGTCTTCAATTTTTACTGAAACAACATTAAAAACATTTTTCCCTCCTTTGTTTGTTTGTTTGCTTCTTTCTTTTTCTTCCCTTTTCTTCCTTCTGTCCTTCCTTCCTTCTTGTCTTTCTCCCTCTTCCTTTCTTCCTTCATCTCTCTCTTTCTTCCTTTCTTCTTTTCTACCTTCCTTCCTTCTTCCTTTTCTGTTCTCTCTTTCTTCCTTCTTTTCTCTCTCTTTCTTCTTTATCCATCTTTTTTCTTCCTTCCTTGATTCCTTCCTTCCTTCTTCTCTCTTTTTATTCTTTCTTCCTTCCTTTCCTTCCTCCTGTCCTTCCCTTTCTCTCTCTGTCTTAATTTCTCATTTTCTACCTTATCCCCCTTTCTTCCTTCCTTCCCTCCTTCCTTTCATCCTTCCTTCCTTCTTTACCTTCCTTCCTTCCTTCCTCTGTTTTGAAGGTAGGTCAGGTGGGAAACTGTGATGACTGATTCTTGCTGATTGTCAGCATTAATGTGTTCATATATTAAATAAACAGTGTTTTATATTCTGAGGGAAACTTGATTTTAATATTTATAACATAGTTACAACATCAGGGCCAATATGGCCGACCGACGGCGTCCACAGGACAGAGTTTACAGTCTTCAGTGGTGCAGCAGAGAGTTTTATGGGACGAGTGTAATTTTGTTTTTACAGACTTCTCAGCTTCATAAATCCCTTTAAACGGTTCCAAGCAGAGCGGTTCAGCTCTGTAGCTTCTCTTCACCGACGACAGGAAGCAGAAGCTGCTTTCTTTATAAAAACACCTCACAGGAGGGAAAGTTGGAGGCGTTTGAAGCTGCAGCTGAACGATGATGAGATGCGACTACGTCTCTCGTCCTTCACAGGAGAAGTTTTGTAGGGTTTCCAAACATCTTGTTGCTGATTCCAGATCTGTTTCTATGTTCAGATAACAAGCAAAGTTAAACAAAAATGCCAAAAACATACATTTACTGTGTTTTTACATACAGCAGCAGAAATACAAAGTCTAATAGTATTTTTCTGTCTTCCTGAAACTTCTTCAGATCTGACTCAGAACTGACCATGCTACATGCTACATGCTACATGTTACATGCTACATGTTACATGCTACATAAATCAGACTTGGATTAACTTTCCTCAGTTTAAGCTTTCACAGTAATGACTGTACTTGCTAGCAGGCTGTGTTAGCCTGTGTCCATGCTATCAGTAGCATGTTGCTTCTAACACAAGAACAAAACCTACAATGTTAACAAAGCCAAAGTTAACATAACATGCTAATGCTAATACAATCACCAGAAAGCAGTACCTAATGCTAACATGCTGTGTTAGTCATGAATGATGCTAATGTTTGCATTTTGATCATGTCAGAATTAACATTTTAACCACATTAAGATGCTAATGTCAGCACTAGCTTAACATGACAATAGCATCACCAGAAGCTGTAGCCTACTTAATGCTAACATGCTGTTGGCCAAGAGAAATGCTAATGTTAGCATTTTGCAATAATAGCAATAATTTCACACTGACAAATGTCACCATGTTAACATGCTAATGCTAATATTAGCATGTTACAAAAATAGAGTATTAGATTGTCATAGCTGATCCAGATTCAAATCATTTTTAAAAACATTAAATAACATTTAAAGAGATGTACAGTCATGGTGCAGGTCAGGGCTGTTTGTTTTCTACTTTATTTCAATGAGAAAAACGTTGCATAACTTTTATATTTTTATATTTAAGTGCAGTCGATGAATACACACGGTAACATTTATTCTGTAGGTGAGATCAGCAGGTTCTCGGTCTCCATCGTCTTTGCACGGTGGCCAAAGTTCAGAAGTCCGACGCCTCTGAAAATAGTCGTGTTGACAAACCTGAGCACATCTGTTTGATCGGTCAACACTGACAGAGCTTCAAAGTGATGCAGAATATTTCAGGTGAATCTCAGAGTCCAGACGTCTGATCGCTGTATGCTGGTGTTTTATTTCCTTGTGATTTATTTTGTAATTATTTCATGAGCTCAGCTTAATTAATTTACACATAATCACATGAAAAAAATAAGTATTTGTGTTCTCAAGATTACTGTTAGATCATGACTGAATAATTAGATCACTAAACAGTTATTCTGCTACGATGAGAAAACAACACACAAAATAATTAAACTCACAACATCTCCAGCCTGTTGTTGTCATTCAAACCCTGTGAACAAACTGCTGCTGACACATTCAATTAAAAAGAATAATAATGCAACTGAAACTTTGACGTTTTTCCCTTTTCTTATATGAATTTAAAGTTTCCATCATGGCCTCTCATATCAGGCTGCTTCTGTGAAAAAGCTGTTTAACATCACAGTTCTGTTGATTTGGAGAATAAAACACATTAACATAGAGACGAGCAGTAATGGAAGAAGTACTCAGATATTTTACTGCAGTAAAAGTGCCAATACAGCAAAGTAAAAATACTCCATTACAAGTAAAAGTCCTGCATGAAAAATCTTGATGTAGTTAAAGTATTGCAGTAAAAGTACATACGTTTCTTCTGTGTGTGTGTGTGTGTGTGTGTGTGTGTGTGTGTGACGGTGAATCACACACAAACAGCGTGATCGGATGTAGCAGCAGATGAGGTGAGCTCAGAGGTGCGTTTGGTTTTGGGTGGAGGAGGCTGAAGGTGAAGGAGGTGACTGACCCACAAGGCTCCACCGGCTGCTAATAATAGATCCATCTGTTGGTTTAAGGACGAGCACACTGGCCCACTTACACACAAAGACACACACACGCACACACACACACACACACAGACAGGTGTAAAAGACCACGTTGCTCAATCAGTGGTCACTGTTTCATCAGACTAACACACACAGGATGCTTGGTGGAGTTTCTGCAGAGTCATGCACGTGCTCCGTACGAGTCTCACCGTCACTAAAAGACTTCAGAACAGATTCTGACTGTTTCTCTGATCATTTCTAGTGAAGTTAGTCTGTCTGTCCAAATACTTTGTCCAAAAAGCAGTTTAACACGAGTGGCAGATGGATTTTTCACCACTTGTCCTCTCTGATGAGATGATTTTAAAAACGAGGTTAACAGGAAGTAGCATAGATCACTTTCATATAAGTGATTTGCAGGAACTGAACACAGATCACAGACGGAGGCAGTGTGAGCATGTGTCACATTGTTTTTATCAGTAGAAGACAGTGATGGAAAATAACTAAGTACAGTTTTGAGGTACTTGTATTTTACTTGAGTATTTCCATGTGATGCTACTTTCTACATTTCAGAGGGAAATATTGTACTTTCTACTCCACTACATTTATTTGACAGCTTTAGTTACTTTTCACATGAAGATTTGACACAATGGATAATATAACAAGCTTTTAAAATACAACACATTGTTAAAGATGAAACCAGTGGTTTCCAACCTTTTTGGCTTTTGACGTCTTACAAAAAGCAGTGTGTAGTCGGGGTCACATTTCACATGTCTATGAGTTGTTAACAGCTCCACCAAATAGTGATTTTTCCCTCTAAACTTCTCACATGCTTTCATTTCAATAAATGTTCAAATGATCCAATATTTCAGCAAAAATCAAAGATTAGAGAAAAAGTCCAAAAACTGAAAACAGATTTGTGTATCAGAACTTTGTTTTTTCTTCTTTCCTCTCCCATTAATCATCTCACCACCCCTCAGATTTATCTGCTGACCCTTTGGAGGGGCCCGACCCCTAGGTTGGGAACCACTGGACTAAACTAGCTAACTGTATATAAAGTAGTGTAAACTAGCTCCACCTCCAGCAGCTACAACAGTAACATGCTGCTCTAACACTGATGCTTCACTATTAATAATCTAATGATGTCATATATAATAATATATCAGTCAGAGGGACCAAACCACTACTTTTACTGCAATACTTTAACTACATCAAGCTCATAATACTTATGTACTTTTACTGCAATACTTTAACTACATCAAGCTCATAATACTTATGTACTTTTACTGCAATACTTTAACTACATCAAGCTCATAATACTGATGTACTTTTACTGCAATACTTTAACTACATCAAGCTCATAATACTTATGTACTTTTACTGCAATACTTTAACTACATCAAGCTCATAATACTTATGTACTTTTACTGCAATACTTTAACTACATCAAGCTCATAATACTTATGTACTTTTACTGCAATACTTTAACTACATCAAGCTCATAATACTTATGTACTTTTACTGTAGTAGGATTTTAAATGCAGGACTTTTAATTGTAATGGAGTATTTTTTTTGCTAAATTCGCATCTTTTTCTGGTTTGTGTGACTTGCAGCACTTTTATTGTCCTCCAGGACGACAGATAACTGAGTCATGACGTCTTTATTTAATTTCATATCTGACGCTTGGACAAAATGAAAACGACCTTTAAAGGGAAAATGATTTGACCTCAAACCCGCCGGCTCTCTCCGACTACATCCTCGTCAGAATCACGACTGTTTATTTCTTTCTTTCACCAACAACTCGACTCAGACTGAGAGAGAAGCAGCTTTCTGTCAGATTTATAAAGCTGCAGATCACCTGACCCTCGACCTTTGACCTGAATAATAAACACAGGAGAGCTGGGGTCACGTTTGCCTCTGGAAGATAAACTGAAACAGGAACAATAACAGAAACTTTCTGAATAAATCTGCATGTTTAGATCTTCAATAAAAGACAGAAACAGTAGAAAACAGTGGATATGTGGAAACTCTTTATTCTGACAGTCCACTGTTGAGTTCAACTCATAATAAATGATAAACAAGGAGATATAAGACTTCACCTGCTGAACTGATAATCAATCATAACAGAGTATTGATTCATCAGGAGTGAAAACTGCTGCTGCTGCTTGTAAAGACAAACATGTAAAAAGTTTCATTAATAGTCAAACTTTTCCTTCATTTGGCAGCAGAGTGAAGATTCTTTTTAAATATAAGAAATAATAAACAGATGGTTTGGTTGCAGCTCTGAAGACAAAACGTCCACATCATCATCATCATCATCATCATCATCATCATCATCCTCTGCTGTAAATGAGACAAAGTTTGACTTTACAGAACGCTGAGTCAGCAGAAACTGTCAGAGATGAAAACAACGAGTTCAGTCGCAGCACGACGACGACGACGACGACGACGACGCTGGAAACAAACAACAACAACAACAACAACAACAACAGACGTTTAGAGAGTAAAGATGAAATATTATGAGAATAAAGTCAAACATTTATGAGAAAAAAAGTCATAATTTTAGCATATTTTCATCCTTTCATCAGTCTGACCTTTGACCTCTGAGGCTTGTTGTACACACTTTACTGTTGTTATTGTCAATTATTCCAACCTTTCCTGCAATATTATCATTTTCTTTTAAAAAATTATGACTTTTTTTCTTGAAATATTTAGATTTTTATCTAGAAAAATGTTTTAAAATGTTTTTAATCTTTTTTAAAAATCAATATAATAATAATAATAATACTTTTTTTCTGGAAAAAATACAATTTTAATCTAAAATATATGACTTTATTCTCAAAACATATATATTTTTTCTCATAATATGACTTCAAACTCTTCTAACAGTATATCTAACGGTACATCATGACGGGACTGAACTGTTTGTCTGTTTGAGTTTTATTGTGTAAACAGCTGTTTGTGTTATTTCCTCATTCAAACTTCTCTCTGGTGTTTATTTATGATCAATATATCAGATAATCTCATGCAGGATCAGCTAATTGTGCGTTTTAATACAAAAAATAACACTAGAAAAAAAACAAAACAAACAAACTGAGGGGATGCACCGTCAACAGTCAGATCAACACCGAGACTTCCTGTTATTTATTTATACTCTTGTGTCAGTTAATATCGGAGTTTTTGAAATTCTTATAATCTTACGAGTTTGATCAGCTGTTGAATTGATCAGTTTGGCTGATTTTTTCCTTTTCTAAGAAGGTGTGATGATCATTTTGTCCAGATAACGAGACTCAAACACACGAGATTTGAAACGAAAGCAAAACGTTGATGCTGAACGTGTTTCAGTCGTTTCTCTGCTCGTAGATCTACAGAGTTATTTTCACAGTGAAGTTGAGTCTTGGTTTAATGATGTTGAGAAAGACTCAACGGTGACTTTAAGCAGGAGACAGGACGTGTTTATCTGAGACAACGTCCACACCGAGCCCCTATACTGGTAAACTTCACTGGTGAAACTGGTCAACACAGCTTCTTCTTCTTCTTTCTGTTTCCGTCCAGACTAGATCAGTGTGTGTTTCTGTGTAAATCTGTGTGTTCGAGGTAAACGGAGCTTTGTACAAACGTCATATCGGATGGTGACAGTAGCGCAGCGTTTTATTGAAACACAACAACAACAACAACAACAACAACAACAACAACAACAACAAGGGCGGACGGCTTGTTGACAGCTTGTTTAGAGTTAAACGCAGATATCTGCCACCTTTGTCTCGCAGTAAATTGTTGTGTTGGAATCAGCTGTTTTGCGCGTCACATTTACGTTTTAGAGTTTATGCGGCTTGATGTCGACGACGTCTGAACCTCGACACGCAGACTCTGGATGTATTTACGCACCAGCAGACACCTCGACCAGCGCGCTACAACAACGTAGCGTTTTGCTTTCAGTGGAAATTTGATTTCCTGTAAAAAAAACATTTG